>NC_089728.1:4352500-4655000 GCF_035083965.1 Branchiostoma lanceolatum
TTTGTTTGAGATAATGACACCTTTTTCCTCACTTCGCCATAGTTTTACATGCATTACTGGCATATATTGTAACTGATACTATAGCTTTCCTCAACCTGTCAAAAACGCCCTCTAGCGTACAAATAGGTGATAGCAGTATAAGCAGGTATAAGATGTCTGACGCTTCAAAAACGTCCTCTAGCACATTGATGAATAATTGCAGTATAAAACGACTGGCACTTCCTTTCCCTCGTTTATTCATTCATTCCAGTCAAATGAAATGACAAGTGTTAACGTTATATCACTGACTTACTTTGTACGTCCCCTTGAACAATTTTCCTCTTGCGAAGTAACGCTAGCGTTATATCATAATCCTCAAAAATGATATTTGAACAATCTCTACCCCCTATTCAATTGATTTGGAATGTTCCAAGGGTGACCTTTGACTTTCCAAAAAGCTTTTCCCGCCGTTTTTTGTTTCCTGTGCATAATTTTCGTCCGACCGCAAGCTCCATTCTCGGTAAAACAGCGTAGAAACTGCCACACGACGAGGTAAGGAAACTTTGTTTTCGATAGCTGCCGTTCATAGGATTATCGTGCCAAAATTTCCTGCATTCTACATCTTGAAGTTCAACTGGAAATGAAGAGAAAATATTGTGATTTTTTTCTGGAAGACTGTGGCTTGCAAATGTCAGTTTCTCGTTTAATATTGTATTATACCGTGCTGGCCTTGGAAAGGACCAGAGTATAACGCGAACGTATCTTACTATGTATGTATGTACCTACGTGATTTTCCCTTTTGGGCTGTCAAAATGATTTTTCATGAAGCTTTCCATAGCAAAGAAAGAGTCCGTAGGACACAAACCTCCGTGAAGTATTAGACTATCATGTGTTTGCAGTGTTTCATACCCTTTTTACCAGGAATGAAAATTTCTTCAAAACCTGTTTCCATGTTTATATCCAGGTAGTTTAAAAAAAATAATACAAGGCAGTATAGCAAGCCAGAGCACTTGGAGAGTAGCTAATTGGCCCCACCTTGTACAGGCTACCATTTGGCAAAACACAGCTGATTAACAGTTTTAGGTATCAATCTATAATTCTCCAAAACCTGAAAATACTGCTACGGCATCTAAAATCACCATGTTCAGTGACCTCCTTGTTGAACTTGGAGTTAATTTTGAACAGTCACTAGCTATAGGTCCACACCTCTGTAAGGGCAAAGTTAATGTTAATCTGTTATCAAAATTTTGAATTTTTGTGAACACGATGATGAAATGCAACTGATGTTAATAAATAAAGTACATTCTGTTGCATTCCAGGATCGGGGCATGATGGCAGCAGGACAGAGATCACCAGCATCATCCGACTTCTGCCACGAGCCACACTCAGGCGCCCTCTTGCAGGGCTTGGAGAGACTGCGATCTAACAGCCTGCTGGTAGACGTCGTCCTTTGCGTTGCTGGGAAAGAGATTCCGTGTCACCGAAACGTCCTCGCTGCTTGCAGTGAATATTTCAACGCAATGTTCTGCAACGGGCTTCGTGAGAGCAAGGAGCACAAGGTGACCATTCACGAGGTCAGCGCCAGTACCTTGCAGCTTCTCGTGGACTACGCGTACACTTCGAAAGTCACCATCACGGAACACAACGCTGTGAAGCTCCTGGAAGGGGCCAACTTCTTCCAGATCCAACCTGTTTTCGATGCATGCACGAAGTTCCTGTCTGAACATCTTTGTGCTGAAAACTGTCTCAGGATGTTAGACCTGGGCGGCATGCTGTCCCCTGAACTGGAGAAGAAGGCACTGCCATTTGCCATGAACAAGTTTGCAGCTGTCAACAAGACACCAGAGTTCCTTTATCTCAGAAAGGACCAGCTCATTACACTCCTCTCATCTGACAACCTCAATGCTTCAGAAGAAACAGTGTACACTGCAGTGATGGCATGGATCAACCACGACACCAGGAAGAGGAAGAAGGAGATGAGAGAGCTGATGGAACTGGTCAGGTTCCCCTTCATGGACAGGATGTACTTCTTAGAGAATGTGGAGAACGACAGCGCAGTGCGTAAGTCTTGCCCGGATATCATGACGGAAACTCGCAGGTACCATTTGTTCCCAGGAGAGGTCCAGTCACCACGCACCCGTCCTCGCCGTGCCAGCGGTCTGAGGGAGGCAGTGGTGGTCATTGGAGGGACAGAGAGAGAATTTCCATTTTCAGTTTACTCAGACTCCATCATGATGACCAGCTCTGCTGAGCCATCCAGCGCAACTTGGACTCCCTTGACATCACTGAAGCAGACCAACATGTATGGAAATGCTGTGGCTGTTCTAGGCACAAGTGACATCATTGTGTCTGAGGGTGGGCCATCCGGCCAAGTATGGTTGTATCATCTAGAACTGGATAACTGGGCCAAACTTGCTCCAATGAATACAGCCCGGCGCAGACACAAACTTGCAGTGGTGCAAGGTAAGGTGTATGCAATTGGTGGCAAAAACAACAACGGTAAACTAGCTTCTGTGGAGGTCTACGACCGAAACCTGAACAAGTGGACTGAAGGTGTAGCACTCCCACAACCAAGATACAGACATGCTGCAGCAGCGTTAGATGGCAACATATACGCCATTGGTGGCTGCGATGATAAACGCGAAAAGACGTCCACAGTGTTCCGTTTCAGACCTGGAGACAGTCAGTGGCAGCTACAGAGGGACATACCTGTAACATGTCATAATATGTCTTCTTCAGTTCTCAATGGCAACATCTACGTTGCTGGGTGCCCAGGCCTTTATAGCTTTATGCCTGGCGAAGATGGGGGTTCCTGGAGTGAGATAGCGATCTCGGGTCTTGTTAAAAATCTAAATGGGATGACTACTTTTGGAGGAAACCTTTACGTCTATGGAGGCGAAGACACATTCAGTATTGGAGTCACTTCTGTCTACTGCCTTGATCCAGAAACAGAGTGGCTTAATCATGTAGGAGACATGCCAAAGGGTCTTTACGGCCATGGTTGTGTCACTATACTGAAGGGGTGATGGATTATCGTGTACATAAGGTTTTCCCAGCCCTAGTTTCTTTTTCATCGTCTGAGCAAACCCTTGAGCCATGCTCACCTTCTGTCATGATTGACTAAGTCAAATTTTCCATCTTTCAGGATGAAGGAATGGCCATGATTTTGTCCATTATGAGTAACAAGATTTAGTTAAATGGTTGGAGTCATTTGTACTAAGACTCAACAAAACTTCAAACCATACTTTAACAGCTATGTTACTGAGTAGACTGTTTTTATTTTTTATAACTAATACACCATATGTAGTTACATGTGTAGTACCATATTCTGTGGGATTGCAGTATCACAGGTATGTTACTGAGTAGACTGTTTTTATTTTTTATAACTAATACACCATATGTAGTTTCATGTGTAGTACCATATTCTGTGGGATTGCAGTATCATTGACTAATTGTCTTAGACGTATTTTCTTTATCATAGATTATCATATAAGTACCTTCTTGTATAAAAGACGATTAACGTTAGCTGATATCTACCTGTCAGTATTAAATATAGATAGATAGAGATGTAATCTTAATACATTATAGTTTCATCCAGCATTTTTACTGCAACACTTGTGATACTTTTCTTACAATATGTTGTAACAAACCATCAATCAACAAGTTGCTGTTGAATGAAGCTTTGTCTGCTGTGTGAGTTTGTTCCTCCCAAATTATCTAGGTCTTCACTGAAAGTTTAGAATTTCATAAATTGGATAAGTTAACATCAAGCTTTTGGACAATTGCCTCACAGCATCACTGCATTTTTCTGCTGTGTTATGCAGGAGGGTAGTTTAATATGTTCTTTGGTCCATCTATACATCATGATTTTTGCTCAGCCTTGCACATGTAATTACCTGCAGTAAAAGTTTCTGGAGATAGGTGGCGCTTTTGATACATGAGCTTTTGGTTGTGTTTTAGGGGAGTTCACAGAACTTCAGTCTTTTCCATGATTCTTGTGCCTAAATTCTTCGCATATTTGTTTCTTTGATCCTTTATCTATTCATGAGAAACTCAGTTGAACAGTTCTAATCTTTTATCTCAAAAGTCAGGAAAGTTTAGTTGTTATAGTTTTACATAATGACGATAGTAGCGCTCTTGATCTGGGTCGAGTTAACCCTTATATCCTTGTTTTGTTTATTCATTCCTTCACAATCGATTCATCAACAGAAAAATACACCTTCTCCTCCTCAAGATGAGCTAAAACCACACATCTGCTTGAAGATTTAGACAACTTCCCTCAAATATTAATCTCTATATGTTATTAAAAGCAGATCTTCAGGTCGTAAAACTGTAATGTTGGCCAAGACAGTATCCATTGGCCCAGTGCTCGGGAGCTTGAGAAGCGTTGCGATTTTAAAACATCTACCTCTCTACATCTGCTTGGAGATTCCTCAAATCTCGCGAGATCCCGCGGGATGTCCGTGACGTAAAATATTCTACGTTGTTTGACGCACCTGTCATGGCCGCCTCGTGACTCATCGAGATCGGACTTGCACTTGAAATTGACAATTTTCCAGCTTTCCTGGGCTTCAAAGCAGCTCTGATTGTTCATCGTGATGAGTTCAAAAGATCACCGAGGGACGGAGTCGTCGGGCGGCGCCGTTCCAGCCTTCCTGACGAAGCTGTGGACGCTTGTGGAGGACCCATCGACCAACGAGCTGATTTTCTGGAGCGCGGTGAGATGCATGAAAATATTTTTTTTTCTACGTAACATCTACCAACATAATATTCCATCAGGGTACATAATTCCGACACCCTGAACAGATACGTCTAAACAGATCTCCAACCCAAGGTCCCCCTGTAATGTATTCCAGTTCTAAACTGTGCATACCTGGGGGTGCTGCACTGGAGACCTCTGAAACCCTGGTGACTGGAGGTTACACGTATACCGACTAACAAACGCACATAGTGACATACAACTCAGAAACCTTACGGCTGTTATTTATAGATAAGCTGTGAATTCTCATACATGCCTAGAAATGGTGCATATTTGTTACAAAGGTTTACATCATTCAGAAATCAGGATAAGATGATTAGAGTTCCCCAAAATTATAAAGCTTTTTGAAGTGAAACTAAATGCGCTTCGCTAGATTTAACTTTCGCAAAGAACTAATTTATTCTAGACATGATTTGATTGTACAAAATATGCCTTCATAGAAGTACACAGTACTGAAATTATGTAAACGTTGGGCATTTTACCAATTATATAAGATATTAACCGTTATGTCCTTGCCCTGATCAGGTCATCATCAGATAATTTATGCATGTGGAGTGCTGTAATACTGAGTCGATATTGCAGAAGAGATGGCCTTCCGTCTGTACCAACCTTACTTTAAATCACAAAATGTTAATGGCGATTTGAATTTCGTGATTTTCGCCCGGACTTCTCACCAAGAACCCTGGATCACAATGCAAACCTGCATGTGTTCTGTCAAATATTGTATACTGTACTCTAATTATTTGTTTAGTACTCTTTCCTGCTCTTCTGCTTTTTACATTGTGACAAGCTCAACGAGTTAGCTTTTTTCCTGATGGAAAATCAGTACTATTGTAGCGAATATGAGCTGGTTTGGCTCTGACTGAGTTCATGTTCATTTTTGTTTCTGTCACTGTAGCTTAATGTTCATTGTTTTCACGGTCACCTTTGTACCGCAAACTTATCATCACTGAAAAAACAATCCCAAACAATAACGCTCCAGTTCCTTATCGTTACACTATTGCACCCTGTTTCTTGTGGCTGTATAGCCGGGTGGAGACTACTAGTAGGACATTAGATCCCTGTAGACTTCAATAACAAATTTCAGAGTACCTACAATATGAGAAATCAAATTGTGTTTACAGCCAAAAAAATGTATAGCATATTTTGCAATTTCTTAAAAAAGGTAGTCTATTTGCTATACTCATGATTTGTACATTGTGTGTGTTATTAAGATATACTTGTTGTACAACTGTTTAATTGTGAAGCTGTTATAGCAATGGCTAAGTATCAACGGAGAAAAAGCAAATCAGAGTTTTGTAATATTGCAATAATATTTCTTTTTTCCAGAATGGCACCAGCTTCCATGTGTATGACCAGGCCAGGTTCGCCAAAGAAGTCCTGCCCAAGTTCTTCAAACATAACAACATGGCCAGCTTTGTTCGACAACTCAACATGTGTAAGTTATCCAAAAACCTCTTTTGTCTGTTTCGCATAACAGGTTATAGCTGCCTTTAGGTGTAACAAGTTTTGTACAGTAAGTGCAAGCTGCATAAGACTACCAGACTGTAAGGTTTGATCTACTCACACCGAGATGCACCCCTACTCTTTTTGATAAGTGTGTTGGGATTTGTTATGTGCTTGAGGTGTGGCTCTGCTCGAATACGGGCCTCTGGTTTACATCCCATCCGAGAGGACGCCCCTAACCGAAACTACCACATTTTCAACTGAGTCCGGTGTGGAAATAGGTGTAAACTGCCTCTCCCAAGAAACATTGGGACCTGCTAGGGATTGGAACCCAGAACCTTTGCTTTACTAGTAGGTTCTACATGTAAGTCAGCAACCCTAAGCACAAGACCACCTTGCCACCTTTTATTATAGATACACTAGCATTTCATGCCCAAGGTTTTACAAAATGGTAAACAAATTCTCGCTGTCTTTAACAACTGCAGAGTCTCTTTCCATTAGTGACCAGTCCCTTTCCCTTGAGCTGAGATGATCTGGAACAGATTAGGATTTCCTCCTTCTAGAAGCTTTCCACAGCCTAGCCCGGAGCCACATCTTAGTTATGTAATCAGTGTCGCTCCACAAAATGTTAGAAAGTGAAAAAAAGTAATTTTGAACCAGTCAACCTCACTGAAGAGCTATTCTTCCGCTGGTCGTAACAAGACAGATGCTATGTACAGTATCACTATCAGGGTGCGAAATACTTTTTTGAGCCAGGTTGCCCATGTTGCAACCTAGGGCAAAGGCTAGGTTGCACATCCAAATTTCAGGTTGCTCCAGCAACATTCACCGATTTCTTCAAATCAAGCTCGTATGTAGCGTATAATACTACTAATATTCCAAATATAAATTAGATAGTATTGTGTTCCCATTGACCTAACAACATCTTGTTTAGCCGAGGGCAGTGTGTTTTCCTCTTTTTCAGCTCAAATTCCACGATCTATGAAGGGTTTTGGATGGTTTAAAACAAAAAAGTGTTGATTTCTTTATTTCAATTGAAGATTTACCGAATTTTTATGAGTGACAATGTGCTTTTGTGAGCTTCCAGGGCTCCGATTGAGATCTTTGGCTCAAAATATATGGTTGCACACTGCGCTACCTGGGTTTGGAATTAACTTGCACCAACCGAAATCTTGTTGCACTGTGCAACGTGCAACCAGGTATTTCGCACCCTGAGTATGTACATGTTCATTGTACCGGGAAAATTCTTCTAGCTCTTTCAACAAGTACAATGAACAGAGGATTGGCAGCCCTTTCCTGTACTGTTCATGTTCAGTGAGCGACAACAGCCAGTATTCAAACTCGCAACCTCTTGGTTCAGAGGCAGGGTCGCTAATCACTGGACTACGCACACTACTGCGACATTTATTGAATGGTTTCACAAAAATACATCATCATAATACATGTGTACTTACAAAAGAGTGCAGAAACAATATATACCTTCAGCATAGGTGATTATTTGGTCCTAAAGCTAGATTTTTTTCCGCTGGTATTTAAAAGACCAGCTTATAGAGCATGAAAAAGAGGTATTTTTTTCCATAACCCAGACAGAGATTTTGGTAAACTGTTAGGCATATGGCCTCCAGCCAAGTAAAATTGCACCCCTAGATGAACCAGACTGAAACCATGCCAAGTCGGCACTGCATTAGGTTGAACAACCTGGAGTATGTTAAATTGCTTCTGACCTAGATTTGTCTAGAACTTAGAAGAGATTTATTTGTTTGTTTGTGATAAGCAATTATCTTTGGGGATACATACAAAATACACAATACACAATACAAAGCTGTCAAATGGAATTTTTTTTAGGGTAAACGGATATATTCTACATTCTACAAAAGAGGAAGTAAGTTTACTAAATAGGTGTGGCTGTGAAACTAGGGTGTGGGATTCCCCATTAAACTATATTTAGATATAGCATCCAAGTCTATATTGAAGTTAACTGTCCTGCAGACTTAACCAGTGTGCCAATACAAATTTATTTCCAAGTAGGCACTGCATTAGGGTGAACAAACTTAAATATATGCTAACACATTGAAATATATAGAATAGACTACATGTGTGTAAGCAAAAATAAAGAAGATCCCTTGTTGACTTGTTGATTAACTTTAAATGTCTACAACTAAAATATCCTGCGGGTCAAAAAAGCTGCTAGAGGGTCTAAACTGAGTTATGTCACTTCTCCCTGGGCACATGAACTATCTACCACCAAAAATCATGACCCGAGCATGTCCAGAACACCAGATATAAAAACAGGAAGTTCTGCTGCAGTACCAAAGCAAGCCACCAAGGGGCCAAGATTCATTTCTTTAATAGGGCAAGACCAAAGTAAATACCAAATTTCATGACAATCCATCCATAGGTTCTTGAGCTATGCTATTCAAGCACGTACATAGATACATCCATACACACAAACACTACCAAAAAGATATCCTTCTCGGTGAAGGTAAAAACGTATGCTTTATGTATGGCTGTCCCAGGAAGTCGGTCAGTCTTTACACGGGTCCATAAACTTGGATTTTTGGCTGTCTTTAAGCTGATGAAAAGTGAAATGTTTTTCTGACTCAGTTTCTACTCAGATGTCAATGCATATTGGATTGGCACAACAACAACAACAACTGCACTAACAGTGTCTACAAGTTGATCATTTTGTTGCATTCTCTTGGAATTGTGGCAAATAAAGTGAAAAATACCACAGCTCATTTTTGGATTATGATTATAGTATTTTAGTTATGCTCCACACATGCTCCAACGACTTAAACACTGTTCCAAAACATCTTCTGTGTTCCGCAGATGGTTTCCGGAAGGTGATGAACGTGGAGTCCGGCGGACTGAAGGCGGACCGGGACGACATGGAATTCAGCCACCAGAACTTCGTTCGCGGGAAACCGAACCTCCTGGAACAGATTAAGAGGAAGGTTGGCCCACCGGTGAATGCTATACTTTTCTTCAGTAGTTGTAGAGTGCCTGTGCTGCGTTGACAGGTGTAGTATCTGCAGGTACTCTTGTTCTTTTTCTGTGGTAGTCAGCTGGGAGCAGGGCTGTAGCCAGCACCAGTCATCACATCAAATGGCTGCTTATAGCATGGTTTAAATCTTGGATAGTACAGTTCTTTCCGAAAATAATTTCATCAGGTTGGTAGAACATAGGACATTTGGAGTTTCTTTTTCCACAACCAGGAATCTCACCTGCTGACGTTTCGGTGTCTGTCAGACACCTTCTTCAGAGCTTCTGACTGGAGTACTGCTTCTCGCCGCTATAAGTAGCCGATGTAGGTGGCGCTTTCGTTGGATTAAGGAGACAGTATAGATCAGGAAGTCATCAACAGTGATGAACCGAGACGAGGGGGGATACAAGCTCAGCCACGTTTGGGATTGCGTTCCCGCAAAAGCGCCACCTACATCGGCTACTTATGCTAAAATATGATTTGAATCAACACCCTGTACCAGTGTTCAGCAATGGACACTTTCTAGGCTACCCTTAATTTTTCTTTATGCCTCTCCCTACCTAATGTTAGCAGTGCGTACCTAAACTTACTTCAGGTCGAGGTTCAAGTTCAGGTACGGGCAAGGGTAGATTCAGACCTGAACAGCAGAGGCTCTGACACCAAAGGAAAAACAGGAAAACTCAACATCCAATATGGGAACCACTGGCAGCCACGCTATGTATGTCCAACCACATCGCTGGCTTCCTTTGACGTCACCAGTTCTCGGGAGCAGTTGCGAGACTTCCTGAATTCAGTAAAGGTGTCCACTGCCGAGGCCGACACTTGGCAATGGCAATGCTTTCGTCATTTTTCCAGCGCAAATTGATCTATGATTATGAAAGGCTTTAGATGGTTTAGAACAAGAAAGAGGATACACATTGAGTAGTTTTTTTTTTCTTGCTCTTAGTAGCCAACTTTCCGTTTTTTTAACCAAAACGTTTTGAAAGTCCAGCACTGGTCCAGCATACCGGTATGCATCCATACCCAAGATGTGAACATATTATCTGTAGAAACCTTCTGACAACGTGTCTTGTGGTAAAGGCAGTATCAGTACACCAACGATCCATTTTTTTTTACCTGTACCAAAACGTTTTAAAAAGTCCAGCACTGGTCCAGCGAACCAGTACGAATCCCTACCCAAGATGTGACCGTTTTATCCCTAGAAACCTCCTGACAAAGTGTCTTGTTCCAGGTGTCTGTGGTAAAGGCAGTATCAGTGCACCAACGTTTATGGGTTTTTTTTTTACCTGTACCGAAGCGTTTTCAATTGGTCCAGCATACCAGTACAAATCCCTGCCCAAGATGTGACCGTTTTATCCCTAGAAACCTCCTGACAAAGTGTCTTGTTCCAGGTATCTGTGGTAAAGGCGGATGACCTGAGGCTGAGACACGAGGACATGTCCCGTGTGCTGACTGATGTGAAGGTGATGAGAGGCAAACAGGAGAACATCGACACCAGGCTGCATTCTATGAAACAGTGAGTTGTTGTGTCCTCTTTTGGTGTTTGTTTGTCTGATGGTAGAGAATCATCTTTTTGTTTGTCTCGTATACTGTAATTCACTTTATCTTCACGGTAGCAAAATTTCATGGTATAAGGAAAATGGCCATTTTCACTGAACTTCACAGTGGCGGCAAGTGATTTACAAAACGGAGAATAACAACAGCTTTTTCATGGTGATGATAATTTCACCTTACATAGGTGGCTCTGTGAAAACAGTGAACATGAAGTTACAGTACTAGTGAAAGAAACAAGAATTTACAGTAACTGGTAAACTGCCTTTTGGTATAACACGCCAGTTTTGTACAGTATGTACAAACTGCGTAAGACCGGACTGAAAGGTTTGATCCGCTCAAACTAGGATGGGCCCCTACTCTTTTTGATAAGAGTAGTGGGTTCTTTACATGTTTGTGGTTTGGCTCTCCTCAAACATAGGGCCCCAGCTGTACATCCTTTTAGGGGCCTTCTATGGACTCAAATCCAGAACCTTTGGATTCTAAATCAACAGCCCTAACTACAGGACCACCTTTACACATTAGTACAGTATAAATGTCATGTTTATAATAATGATAATAATGTCTACAGGGAAAACGAGGCCTTATGGAGAGAAGTCGCCAGCCTGAGGCAGAAACACCACAAACAGCAGCAGATTGTGAACAAGCTGATTCAGTTCCTGGTCACTCTGGTGCAGCCCAACAGGCGCATCGGCATCAAGAGGAGGTCAGGAGATAACATTCGCAGCCTTACATTCAAGAGAACGGTCTGGGAAGGATATGAAATATGAAACCATACCATGTTTTTACCAGGAGGATAAGACAAAATATTAAGACTTGCTAAACACAATTCTATTTGTGAAGTGTTGGAGATCTTTGTTATACACTTGTTCTATCAGATTTCATTTATCACCTCCAGGAAGTAAGTTACCCTGAACCAGGGTACTGTTTTTGGTTGTGTATGTTTGTTCGCACCTGTAACTCAAGATCCTTTGATGGATTTGTATAAATTTTGGTATGTGGGAGTTATTGAGGTCCAAAAGAAACATGGAGACTTTGGACCCCCTAGCAGTATTTTCAGGTACTGCAGCTTTACAGGCTGACACCCCCTTCTTGGAAGTAGTGTGGTATAGTCCATTAACAGCTGGTCAGCTGTTCCCTATATGAAAGACCCCAAATGTGAGGAGATAGCTGTTGTAGAAGGGAAGGGGAGGATCACATCTGTGATGTCTAGGGCCCAAAACTCTAAACATTCAACAGAGCTATGAAATCTTTGATTTCATGTTTAAATTTAATTGTTTATCTTTTTACTACTTGTATGTTGATATTTGAATCTCCAAATCTTGTGCTATATGCAGGACTTTGGCAATAGAAGACAGCTATGGTGACGCCATGCCCAGCACAAGCAAGGTGCCGAGATATAGCCGCCAGCTGTCACTCCATAACACTTCCGAGACAGAGCCTTTCACGGTAAGAGCTTGGGTGTGAACATGACTTCCAGGACTTGTTAGTTATGTAAGGCCACAGCAAGTAAATTCTATAGGTACATGTAAATTCTATAGGTACATGTAAATTCTATAGGTACATCTACATAGGTTTATATATAATTTATAGATTATACATGTGGCCTTACTGAGTGTTGATAGTATAGTTTTACATTCTCCAAATAACCTAATAAGTTGTAACATTAAAGAGAATATCTTGAAAACAAAGTTTAAACATGAGAAGATGAAAATTGTTTGATTTTGATTTTATTAGAATTGCAACAGTGCAATACAGGTGGGACACTGGCAGCTATTACTGGTGTGGTGACTGTGTTGATTGTTGATATGATGAATACGATGATGATATGTACATGTACTTTTTATTGGCATTGCCTCTGGGTGGATCCATTTAGATCTACATTTTGATTTGTACAAATGCCCCATAGACTGTGACAGCTTATCACCTTTCCCTCTCTTTTCCTTGCCTGTGATTGGATACTAAAAGAGCCAACCACAGGAGCCGCAGCAGGTCTCCCCTTCCACCTCCGGACCAATCATATCAGACGTGACGGACATGGCGTCCATCAGCGGACAGAGCTTACCAACCGTCCTCATGCCGACATCTCCACCCGTGGTAAGGTCTTGCTTTTGCGTTGGAATGAGGGATGTGAATGAAGTGTTCGTTGCTGTATATGTTTCTTTCCCATTTCGCCTTTTTTTTTTAGAATAAAGTACTGTAAATGCATTTAAGTTTGTGTGTTTTTTATTTCACTGTAGGGAAAAAATGGAGTGTTCACGGTGGTTTAAGGTTCACGTTTGAAACAATAGTAATGCTCTACAGTCATTGGAGGGCAAAACGTTTAGTGGTGGTTTTAAGTTCGTGCTGAGGAGTTCTCCGCAAAAACCGCGAACATAAAACCACCACGAAAATTTCTGCATTGACAGTAGCTGTCTGGTATACTGTATTTTATTTTGCACTTCTATGATCATTTTACTGTATGAATCTTTGGTATGAATTTATCTGTTATCTGATGGTCAGTCAAGTCCACAGGTTTGTAAATTCAGAAGATAATACAAGTTGCCTGTATGGGATGCACTGCTAGGAGTGTACAAGGTATGGTCATAGCAATGTGAAAAGGGAGAATATCTTTCAGTATAGCTTATATTATAAATGAGCTATGCTTATAGAGATATGGTCCAAGGTTATTCCTAACAAATGTTATAGATGCTGTACTATGCTAGTGCATAGCTACATAAGGTATATCTTCTTTTGATTTAATAGCATATAATAAACTTGGCACAAAAAGTTTGGAAACTTGGTTATGATCAGAAAGAGATAGTATAGCCACTGCATATTGGTTCTCACCAAGTGCTCTGGTTGTTATTTCCCCCAGCAGGACCATGACTTTTCCACGTTCAATGAAATGTGGCTAGCTCAGTTGGACCGCATCTTTTGTGCCGAGGTAGTAACGTCTAACTTTTTTTGTTCCTTAACCTTTTACGTTGTTCTGCATGTTGTTACGACCAACCAATCCATGAGCTAACCTCCCTGGTTTGTAAAATGTTTTTGCCTAATACTGGTAGAGACATTATGACATAACTGTATGGGTGTAGCCATGAGTCATCAACCCATGCTCCTCTTATAATCACTTGCTGCCTGACTACAATGTACAACATTGGTCCAGAGCCAAACCAGCCTTCCAATTTTCCGAGTATCCTATTACACCATTTTTGTCTTACACCCTGGCAGGCTGCAACCCTGCCATATTCACGCAAATACATACACACCAAGACAGACAAACAAACACACTAACTGATTACAATACCTCCATTTTCACGGAGGTAATGATGCCACATGGAGAAGGATGTGTCAAACTGGCAAGTTTGTAGAAGGTCCTTAGATTAAAAGTTATTGGTTGTCTAACCTATGGTGTGATATTGTTATCCAGGATGGCAGCAGTGGATCAGATGTGACAACACCACCCCCTCCCCCCTACTCCGAGACCCCTGGGACGTCCGCAAGCTCCGTACAGACCACCTCTTCGTTGCCCATGCCCACGTCCCTGCCTTTCACCCCGACATCGATGACGTCGAGCCTTGGCACAGACATGGCGGGAGTGCCCAGTGAGGGTCTGCTGGACGAGGCCTTCTCACCCACAGCATTCATGCAGGTGTGTTGTAGATAACATTAGAGCCTGGTCACATGCTAGCTTCGGTTAGGGACGTCCCTCGGATAGGACGTTAAATGGAGGTCCCGTGTTTGGGGAGAACCACACCCTTCGCACGTTAAAGAACCCACCACACCTTTTGAAAAAGAGTAGGGGCATGCCCCGGTGTGCGATGGTCCAAGCCTTACAGTCTGGTCTGGGTTGACATCTTGAAAAGGTGATAGTTCACCTGTTATGTCAATCCTTCCACAATTGTGGTAAATCTGAATAAATAAATAAATAAATGTCTTCTACATCCAGGGTCTTGCTGAGGGCACCTTAACTGTACAGGAGGAGCCCCAGGACATGTCTGTTGCAGTACACAACTCTCCTCCCAAGCAATTTTGCAGGTAATTTTTGTTTTAACTTCTCTGTGCTCCATTTGAAGTGTTATGGCACAAAATATAAAACACCTGCCACAGGCAAACATGAAATTTCTTTTCATCCTCTTCGAAACATGTAGAGCACCTATATAGAGAATACAACACGGTACCAGCTTAACCATCAGACCCATGTGGGAGAGCTGGGGACGAGAATGCACATTGCATTCTTTTTGTGTCATACCCGCCCAAGAAAACACACATTTCAGTATGAAATACGGCACAGAAAGTTTAGAAATCTCAATGTCGTCAAACAAAACATCAATTCCAGTGTCCCAATCTGGTGGACAAACTTTCAATAGCGGCGCAATCGGTGCACGGGAATCATTCTATGAAAACCTGTGTTACATAAGTAGAAGCCTGTGAGATGCCGTAAAATACAGACAGGCCTGGAACACACCACTGCCCAGCTATAATATAAGACGTAGTATTACATGTCCTGTCTGTGTGTGAATTTTGTGTGCTAAACAAAGTGTGATTTATTTAAGACTGGGTGGGTCTGGTTCACAAAGCAGACCTGTGCAAACTTCCAGGCAAGACATGGACGTCCACTTGGACACCGTCCAGTCCAGCCTGGACTCCATCCAGTCCCTGCTGCAGAGCGGAAACTTCAGCCTGGATGCCTCTCAGCTGACCGACGTCTTCAACCTACTTCCAAACGAGCCAAGTATGCTTATGTCCGACTCAACGGTCAGTACCATAGTGTAGATACTTGTGTTAATATGTTCAGTAATGTAATGTGTTTGTTATAGGTAAAGTAGTGGGAAAACTCAAGCCATCCGTACTCACTCACGCCGTTAAAAGTTAAAATCCTCCCACACCGTATGGTGTATAGGGCGGTGCCCATCTCCGTTTCATAGCCCTTGGCCACATTGTGGTGCAATCACTGCATCAGGGGGCTAGTCCACTGGCCACTGGAGTGTGTTTAACTTCCATACTGTTTCAGAAGTACCGGTATGTACCATTTTTATAAAGTCTTTGGTATGACTCAAGGCGCCTCTTATCCAGAGGTGTCCTACCCGGGGCTTGAACCCGGGCCTTCTAGTCCAAGTAATTTGAACCAGATGTGGCTAGTAACAGAAGCGCAGACCAACCACAGTGTAGATACTTGTGTTATTATGTTCAGTAATGTAATGTGTTTGTTATAGGTAAAATAGTGGGCAACCTCAAGCCAACAATACACACTCACGCCGTATCTTCAGAAAAGACGCTGTAGCCGCATGTTCCCATTTAGAACTTTATTCAAGCCCACATCCAGACTAGTTTTGCCTGTGTGGCTTTCTCGATGGTTTGAGACATTGTACTTGCTCATTGGAGCCTAGACCATCGAGAAAGCCACACACAAGGCAAAACTAGTCAGGATGTGGGCTTGAATAAAGTTCTAAACGGGAACATGCGGCAACAGCGTCTTTTCTGAAGATACGGCGTGAGTTTGTACAGTTGGCTTGAGGTTCCCCACTACTTTGCCTAATGTGTTTGTTATAATTACGACTCCAGGAAGATTAGTGAGGTATGTATCATTTACTGTCACTAATGGAGATCTTTCAAATAAACAAATAAACAAATAAACCAAAAGATTGTCAAACATCTGTGTACAAAACGGATTTTAGAAATGAGAATGCGACAAAATAGAAGCAAAAATAAATGTTTTTTTTTTCTATAAAAATCCAAGGAAAAGTGATCAATTTTGCAAAGTTTCTCTATATACAATACACCTATATGCCAAGCAACCTCTGGAATGTGACTGTCTCTTTCTAGGACTGCACTGCCCTCATGGGTTGGCTGTTCCTTTTTCTAGGACAGTACCCTCAGGGGTTTTCTTCAAGACCAAAACTATGGTTGCCCAGACATTCCCAAAAATGCCTGTACAATTCCTGGAATTCTTGCAAAATGCACACAATTCTACACTATTACACTTGCCCCAGAGCTCTCGCCAAAAAAATTGACACTCATTTTCATGGCAGTCCTAATTCTTGATCAGAAGTTCCAATGAATGCACAGTCACCTGCCATTTAATCGTCATCTTGACTGTCCACTAATCAAGCCATTTACCGTCTGTACACAACATTAGATACAAAATGTTATACGAAACTATTTTGGCCTCCCATATGCAGCTGCAGGACTGGAGGACACACACCCTAGAAGCTAACAGAGCAGGATTTGTCCTGCCAGAAACGGCCAATGAAAGACAGGTGAATACGCCCAGGCCAGAGCCCTGAGGCCCCCACTACAAATTTGTTGGATGGACCAAAGCCGGAAGGATGATATACACCCAGCATGCGCTTGCAAGCATTACCTGGCCCTGTGTTGGCTGTATGACTGATGTAGACATTGTTGTAGGGGCTCGAACATTCTCCTGTGCAGAGCTTTGCCCGCAGCCTACGCAATGTACCCTCTGGAGGCTCTGCTAAACCGGGCTGAGATTTTCACTTTTCTGAACATGGCTTCTAACCAGCTGTCAGCCAATCAGAGAATCGGCTTTACGTAAAGAAAAAGATTTAGACCACAAAAGTGGAAACCTCACCCTGTTTAGCAGAGCCTTTCCAAGGTATATTCTATAGGCCGCGGGAGAGGCTCTGTGTAGGAGAATTTGGCTTGAATTAAATTTTACTCTCTATTACAACTAACGTGCAACGGAAGTAAGTTACTAAATTCTGAGTGCTCAAAAAGCAAAAGTTGTTACAACTATACACTAATTCTGAAAGATTTGCTGTTCTAGATGTGATAACATGTAATGTTTCTCCCGTCTGGTGGACTGCAGGCCCTGTTAGACTCCCTGTCTGAGTCACACAACCGGAATGAGCAGGATCTGGCCAGTATGGCATCCGAGGAGGCCGCAGGTAAAGGTACAATTGGTTAGCTTTAGCTTTTAATCTGCAATTTGTGATGGCAAGGTGGGTAGGGTTGTTGACTGAGTCTAAGAGTTACTGTAAATGCAGAAATGTTTGCGGTAGTTTTATGTTCGCGGTTTTCACTGTGACGGTTTCACCGCGAACTTAAAAACATTTTTGTCCAATACTGAAACAGTATGTGACTATAGCACTGCCGCAAACTTAAAACCACTGCGAACACTCCATTTTCCCCTTAGTGCGAAATTAAAACCACGTGCATTTGCAGTACCTTGTCTTTTTTCCCAGGAAAGGAACTGATTGGATACGCACCCGCCAACATTGACGACATGCCCAGCCTGTTTGATAACTTGGATGAGGAAGAAGACCCTGAGTTCTTCAACAAGGTCATCGCAGCAGACACAGGCAAGGAGGATACTGGGAAATGATCCTAGTCAAACTAGTCAGGACATTTGCACCCCTCTTTAGTATAATGGTCTGTCCTGACCTGGTTCCAGGCATGTCAACAAGGTCATAGCAGCGAACACAGGCTAGGAGGAAACTGGGAAATGATCCTTACTCTCTGAAGAACGGACAGTTAAACTTGTCAGGATATGAGCACCCCTCTGTAATATAATGGTATGCCCCGACATGATTCCAGGCATATAGAAATACTTAGGGTCAGTCCATTAAAAGAAATATCGGGGGAGATACAGGAAATTTTTCTGTAAATTACTGAAATGATAAGGTATGTGCTTCACATTACAGACAGGGAGATTCCTTTACTCTTTTCATCTTAAGGTACCAGAACTACTTAAAAAGTAGGTTGTATAGGTTTGGTTATATGAGGTAGTTTGGGTGAAGAGTGTTATGTGGAGTTGCTATATTTCCAAGCAGAGGTAACGTTACCTTCTGTGTATATATAAACACTATCTTAAGCCTAGACATATACTTGTATTCCAACCTGTTCAGTGTTTTACATTACTTAAAAATGGCTGCGCAACTTGCCAAATGTGGCTGACACTAAAACATCAACTTGGTATATCTTTGTTCCAAAATTGTCGAAATTGTGCTGTATGTGTCATAGGCAGGCTTTACACTTTATACATTAACAGTAGTTCGGCTGTATCTTTTGTTCCAAAATTATTGCAGTTGCATGTCTGTGTAATAGGCATACTTTACACTTGATTTTTTTCACTGTCGTACTAGACATTACTGTCTACTTCTATCATAGACTACAGTATTATCAGCGTAAAGAGAAGAAAGTGAAGTGTACCACAGATTGAGTGTAGTTAGGTATCTCCCTATAGCTCAACTGGTGTAACAGCCTCACAGTTGAGCTCCTGGTTCCAAATAGTTAGGAACGGGTTCAATTCTGGCCAAGACATCTCAGCCTTTTGAAACAGACGTAAAATGGGCGTCCCTTGTTCGAAGAGGTGCCTTGAGCACGTTAAAGGGTAAGGGCTAGCAACCCCTCCCTGTAAAAATACAGCCTGCTACTGAAACAGCAAGGAAACTTGCTGACCTGTGTGTCAGGCACTACAACTAGTACAAGGGTCTTACGAACGAAGAAACAAATGTACCGCAGAAGTGTACTTCAGCCTCAAAGACTGAACTACGCACCTTCTTTTCTCTTAATACACAGAAAACAGCTACGAGAGAAGTAGACAGCATTGTCTAGTATGTAGTGTAGAGCATGCCTTAGTCATTTTCTCTATACAAAGGGTAGGATAAACCATTCCAAGTCTTACTGAGTTGAACATTATTTAGAAAGATTGGACATGTTTCTTTGTTCCATCTCAAACATTACAAGGTGCCTTTGAAGGACCCTGGGGAGGTAATTTGTGGGAAAAAAAATGGTTATGAAATATTAAAAAGTAAATGATTAGAAGGTGCCTTTCATCTTTTTTTAACATCAGGATTGTTTGCAGTAGTTCTATCAAAATGAGAGGAACTTTGAATGGCACAGTTGGGTTAGTATTGCATTATATATTGGTAAAATGTTGCACCACTATTTTTTTACAC
This sequence comes from Branchiostoma lanceolatum, assembly GCF_035083965.1. NCBI lineage: Eukaryota > Metazoa > Chordata > Leptocardii > Amphioxiformes > Branchiostomatidae > Branchiostoma > Branchiostoma lanceolatum. The sequence continues at coordinate 4,372,122 of NC_089728.1, forward strand.
ACTCTTATTCTAGTCTCTACCAGACTAGCTGCGCTGGCTATAGGGAGAACATTTGCCGGAGACTTTGGCCATGGAGGGTAACATTCGATCCTATCTCCATAGCCGACTCCCTTCAAAAAAATTGACTCTATTTTGGCCAATTTCTACTATTTTCCCAGCGACCCACGGAGGCTGGTAGAACCTCCTCTTATTCTGCCACATCAATCCTTTGTCTTTCCTTGAGCTGTTGACATGGGAAGGGCTTCCCTATCTATTGACTTTGATTTGTTGTACATCCTTTCTATCTGCTAAATTTTCCATTGGTACAAGCTAAAAGGTACATCAAACAAAGGCAGGCACAATACAGACACTCTCATACTAACTGTACAGCAAATCATAAAATTGATCAATAAAACAAGATCATTAATGTGAAGAGTAAAGAACCAAGGTCATGTAGCTTTTATGGCAGAACCACTATTTTTCTAGACCTAGATGATCTGTGTGCTAAAGTGTACCATAAGCAATTTATCAGATAGAAAATACTAGAATATACCAGCAGCTTTCGATATCTCTAAAATTCCAGTGATACGTTGACATTTGAAGTACATGTACATCTGTATAGATAATTGTGTTTGGATTTCAATGTTAATGATCCCATGCTTATACTTAACTGTGACTTTAGAATGCAGTCTGCATTGCTAAAGGTAGTCACCAAGGAGATAAGAATTACAACACATGTGATCATTCACAGAAAGGCAACCCTTGGATAACGTTAATCTCCAAGCAGATCTACACGGTGCACCAAAAATCGTATATGCTAGCCAGATTAAGCTCCAGTCAGCCAGATAAGCTCCAGTCCCCACCGTAGGCTGACTGGAGCTTATCTGGCTAGCATATACGATTTTTGGTGCACCGTGTAGATCTGCTTGGAGATTAGGATAAGGTAGACTCCATTGCACATTGACCACTAATTCAGAAGTCGACAATGTAGTAATTTATTTGTTGAAATTGAATTGTGACTGCAAGTTTTGTTTTGTTCTGAATATTAACATAAGTTTCAATTTAGGAATTACCATTGATTGTCACCACCTTCTTTAGAACCCATATCATAAGGAAGGGGCCTAGTTCAAGTAGTTGTCCCATTTGTACATGTGCTACAACTACCATTCCCTTATGCAGAGCCTAGCCTGCAACCTATATAATATACCTTCAGTAAGCTTTGCTAAACCAGGCTGAGGTTTTCACCTTTATGGGTGTGACCTCTTACCAGCTGTCAGCCAATCAGAGAATTGGATTTCCCTGAAGAAAACATCAAGGTAATTCTCTAATTGGTTGACAGCTGGTTAGAGGCCACACCCACAAAAGTGGCAACCTCAGCCTGGTTTAGCAGGGCCTCCCAAGGTATATTGGGCAAGGCTCTGCGTAGGAGAATGGCTTATACATTACCGGAAGTTTGTACTTTATATTAGTTGTTTTATTGTAATACAGCGTTGGTTGATTATGTCCTGTTTTGTATAGTTATATCAAAAAGTGAAGAAATGGTTTTGAAAGCACTTCAAATAACCCTTTATGTGTATGTACACTTTGCACATAGTAACAGAAAAGAGTTCTATGAATGACTATCAGAACAGATCATCTTGTTTGTACTTTCGACATTAAAATAAAGTTAATGTGCATATGATGTGGGCTGTCATTGTGTCAAAATTAGATCAAAGAATTAGACTTCCATGGAAAAATGATTGATGGGCAAACACAGCACTATAAATTCTTTTCTTTTTAATACATCTGGGCCAGTCGTAGAATAGACTCTTCCCATAGCCACCTCTGTCAAAACATAGAAATGCAAAATAAAACATAAAAATGCAAATACTTCATAGAGATACAGCCACTCGCTCATTTGGCGAACACCTAATTACCATGCTACATGTATCCTTGGTTTAACTGCTACATGTATTTTCTTTTCTGAATGTCATCCATATAAAATTGACTTGCTGTGACCTAGATGATTTTATTCTATACTACTACTATACCATATATAACAATCACTCTCAATCGAGGCTGGCTGTGATTTGGGGGAAAACTAGTTCCTGTTTGCCTTATATACAGAGAAATAGCAGCATAGCAATTGATGTTATAAAAAGCTAGACTAAATATAAAAGTTTGAACATCAAACAGTGATCCATGATTTTGAAATCGTTTCTAGTTTGCATTGTACAGTGTTGTGATTCCATTCCTTAAAGAAAAATGTCATAGAACACAGACTTGCACTTAGTCTGTGCCAAATTGCATAGTTGACATAGAGTATACTTTCATCATACTTTTGAACAATTTGCATGTTTTACAGATGAAAACTCTAACAGAACAGAAGCATTACCATGATTAATGGCACTTCACACAGTAGGATCTTACCATCCTCCTATACAGAGCCACAGCCTATACATTCAATATACCTTGAGGAGGCCGCCGGTGAGTAGGAGAATTGATCCTACAAGACAGAAAACCAAAGTAAACTACTCCTGCCCAAACAGGGCTTGGTGGTCTATGTACCAAGTCATGCTGTCCTGCTTTGGCTGAACTCCTGTTATGGGCAACTTTTCCAAGTCAACCCCTCCATCCTGGAGCTTTTTAACAATGCCGTGCTTCCCCTTCCCGAGGACAAGAACGCCAACATTCTGGGACTTGTTGATGGATGCAAATGTTATGGTCATCCTCTGCTTCACCTCTGCGTCTCCCGTCGCGTCGGTGATTGCGACATATTTTTCCTGCTCGTGCAGTGCAGGGGATCCCGGAAAAAGCGAAGCCGTGTGTCCGTCAGACCCCACACCCAGTAAGACGTAGTCAAAGGCACCGTCTAGGATGTTGGAGACTTTGCTGTGATGTCGGTCGGCCCCGTTTACGTCGCACTCTTCATAAGCTCCCCCCACCGGCATAGGATTGACATTGTACATTGGGATGTTCAGGTAGCGGAGAAGATTCTTTTCCACAAAGTAGAAGTTGGACCTTTCGTCGTTGTGGGGGACGCATCGCTCGTCCACAAACCAGATAAGGGTCTGTTTCCATGGAAACCCCATCCTCTCGGACTCCAGGACGAAATAGTTCAGCAGCTTCAGGGGACTCTTGCCACCCGAGAACGCGATGTGGAAAAGTTCCTTTGTTTGGAGAGTTTGTAAGGCTATGTCTTTGATGTCGTTGGCCAGTTGAGAAATGACCTTGTCGCTTTCCCCTAACACTAACTTTTGACCCCTAAACACAGATGGCAGAGTAGCCAGGTTCAATGTGCCAGGGGAAGAGGATGCTGAGAATGCAAAGGCATCATCTCTGTCAACTATCAGATCTGACAGGAAATATAACTTGTCATCGACTAAGACATACTGCAGCGTTGAGTCTTCCTTTCCGCCAGGGTACTTCCTTGGTTCCTTTCCTTCAAGTTCTTTAAGGAGAGGAGTCCAGATTCTCCAAGATGCAAGCAAGTTTGGGGAGCTGACAAAACGGTCACTCTGGCCACGGTACACGGACTCAATAAGGGAACTGTAAGCGTCCCTGACAACTTTGGGAGTGTATACGTGATAGGCACTTGCTGGGAGATCGAAAATCTCCATGTCTGCAGGTGGTTCATGTTCAACCCACCCAATTGGCACGACTGGTTTGGGAAGGCCCTTTGAAACTAGCACAGCAGGAACTTTAAGTTTGCCATGTCCGATATGGAAAATCACCTGATTATGAGGACAAGCCCTCTCTATACAGTTTTCATCTGCCAACAGCTTCCTGAAAACAACTCTTACATATCCAACTCTCTCATCTAGCTTTTTACCGGCCATTACTACAAATGGCACATTCTTCCACCTGTCACTGTTTATGGTAAAGACAACTGCAGCAAAAGTTGCTGATTGGCTGCTGTCCTTGTCTTCCTTTTTCAACTCTTCTTGCCATTGGCTGTTGTATTCTTCATACTGACCAATCAGAGAGCCCTCTGAACTAAAAGGTTGGATTTGGCTGTAAAGGTCCAGTTTCTTTTGCTGGAAGTCACTGCGGTCACCTCTCTGTGGCGTATCCATGGCAACTAGAGTCAGGATCTCAGTCAGGTGGTTCTGTAGAACATCCCTGATGATGCCATAGCTGTCAAAGAAGCTCAATCGACCTGGGAAGGAATTTGAAGGAATGCTATTATTGAAATCTTATGGGCATTACATGAATTTGTGCTGTATTCTATTGAAGTCAAACTCTCCTTGCTATCACAACTTTCACACAATATCTTTGTGTTTATGCTGAAAAACTTGTTGAAAAATGTTGGCAAGATATTCACAATCATCTTTGTTCGTCTCTGTTTCTATGACCTGTTACTTTAAATTTTCTGTAAAACTTTTGCGGTGGTCTTATTTTTACCGCAACCCCTTTAGCAAAAATCTATGACACCACAAATATGTCTTCTCTGTATTACTAAATATAACTGCACTACAGATTTATTTCAACCGGTAAGTTATAACATCGCGAAAACCTCTCCTGCTACCGCGAAATAAAACTACCGCGAAAGTAAACTAATCTACAGCACCATAGTCCTTTTTTCCTAGATTGTTTATACCCCTCACCTTTCACGTCGATGGTCTCCTTCATGACCACCTCTACCCTCTCTATGTGCTCCGCATTCCACATGGCCTCCAGGTCCCAGTTCCCGCGCCGGAACGGTAAGATCTCCTCCACCGCCTGCTTCCCGAGGTAGTGATCCACGCGGTACAGCTCTTCCTCTGAGAAGAACTCTGACAAACTCTCCACCAGTTCTTCCGCAGACGGTAGGTCGTGTCCGAACGGTTTCTCCACCACGACTCGTAGCCAAGCATCAGGCCCCTTGGGCCTGCAGAACTTGTGTATGTTGGCAGAAACACCTGGATAAGCAAACGGAGGTACGGAGAGGTAGAAGAGTCGTCCGCATTCGTCTAGCTCCGATTGCTTGAGGTTTTCCTCAATGGTTTTGCACAGCTCTACATAGTCATCTTCCGACTTCAATCTGTGGTATTCCACAATTTCAACGAACTTTTCCCTCTGTTGGATACAGCTATCAATTTCGGTGGAACATTTCCTATTCTGTGTTACGATCTCTCGTAAAAGTGGACCACCTGCCTCTGCGTTATTCCTTCCGCCTCCGTAGAAGGAAAAACTGTTCCCCTTTGCAATTTCTGTCTGGTACAAGTCAAAGAAGCCTTGCCACAGATATTTCTTAGCCAGATCACCTGTGGCTCCAACAAGGACTACATTGGTGTGTTTGCTGTATGCTTGTTGTGTAGAGAGGACTGTGATGAGAAAGACAATGGCGGCTACCTTCCTGATAACGGCTGATGCAGTCATGTTTGTTTGTTTTTTCACGACAAGCTTTGTAGTAAACTGCATGGGCAAAAGATAGTACAACAAAATATGACTAAAAGCATTTTCTGGAATGTTACTGGCAATTTTTGCTCATACAAATGATAGATTTGTACATTATTATTTAAGTATACGTTTCATCCACCAGCACAATCTAAAAGATAGATTCTTCCAGTTCTTCAGACCTTCTTTCTTACCTTAACATATTGAGTGACAAAATGATAGGCCTACCACACACTTTATCAAATTTTCTCAAATAATTGCCACGCCCCCCTCCCCACTCCCGCTCCATATTGCGGCTCACTTCACAACACAGCTCAGTTGCTTAGAAACGGATAAACACATATCATAAAGAGTGCATCTGCTACATGTAAAATAGTGAAGACGAAGAGCATAAGGATATTCTGAAAACCTACAAAACGACCAGCAAACGTGTCTTCTCTTCTCTGCTAGTGTCTTCAGCCAGTGTAATGCTTATCTCTATGCTTCAGCAGACGAACTTTGGAGCTAATAGACAGCATCTACACGTAGCTGGCAATACCTACTAGTATTACGTGTATCTATTAGTATGTTTCAGGCAGACAATGATAAAATCTGTACAAATGTACATAATATATTAAGATCTATTTCATCTATTGTACTTGTATTCATTAGAAGCAAAATGTATAACAAATAAATACAGACTATTTTTGGCGTTTGGATGTGTTCTTGGGTTCACCTGTAGGTCAGTAACCCGGACCAAGTACACGTAGAAGTGTTGCGGCGCACAAAAACTGCAAAAACTCAAGTTTTCTGTATTTTTCCCGACCGTTAGAAGTTCACATCCCCCTCTTTTAGCAGCAAGATAGGTCTGTATCACTGATTTGTTATGCATGACCAAGGACATTATATAGATACGCCATTTTCGGTTCCCTGAAGTCCTTGATGCACATGATGATGATGAAGTCCTTGATGCACATGTAACGTAAACGTTATGTAAGTTACGTTTATAATATGCAAGTAAAATCGTGGAGCATGAAAGAACAGCAAACCTGAGTGAGACAAACACACTGCATGAAACATCCAACGCCTTTAATAAATATTGAGACCAAGGAGGTTGCAAATTGATAAACCCCCTGTTGAAGAGTTTGATTTTTGGTGACACCTCAGGAGCGGAGCCTTTTATCAACACTTCAATAAGAGTGATCATGTTGACCTGTAAACTATGACGCAGTGGTAGTCAAAAAGCATGTTGATTAGTAATTTGATCTGCTAATTTAGATATTAATCAAGAATCTAATCTCTTATTGATAATCTAACTCACTCCCAACTTAACTAATGTCTCAGTCTGCTCTATGCGAATATGCTCGATTCCATGACTAAGTTCATCTCAAATTTTGTCTTTCAGAAACCATTTCCCTGTGGCAGGGTAGTGTATGTGTAGAGACATGTAACATAAAGATTACTAACAGTAGTGCTGACACCTGCCTGGCTTCTCCAAAGGACAATGTTTTTTTCGACCTCCTGCAGTAGAATACTGACTTCTACTTTGCACAAGACACTTTTCACCAGGAAAGCACATTTGATTTCATTTATAGACAGAGGAAGAATCCCTCTACCTTTGTGTAAAAGTACCAGGTCATTACCAGTGCAGCTCTGCAGAACTATGTCTATGTACCAAGGAGGTGGGTCGAACAGTCAGGACGATGGCACTGTCCATGTTATCGACATGCGCAGCGACACCATCACCAAACCTACCCCGGCCATGCGCCAGGCGATGGCCAATGCTGAGGTCGGAGATGACGTCTATGGGGAGGACCCTACTGTAAATGGTGAGTTGTTTGTAACTCTACAGTCAGGCTATATAAAAGTATTCCATTTTAGTACAACTAGTACAACTTTTGGTACCTGAAAAGACTTTAATAATAGACAACAGCAGTTGCATTGATTAACTTGAGAAGTTTGATAGTTTTGGAATAATGGTGGTTCTGATTTAGACAACTTGGTCTATTAAAACTACTTTATTGAGTACACCCTTTTACATTTTTATCCCACAACCAGCTCTTCAAGAAAAGGCTGCAGAACTCTTCGGAATGGAGGCAGCCCTTTTTTTCCCCACTGGAACCATGGGGAACTTATGCTCTGGTGAGTTAATTCTCTGCTACTTACAGTATATACACAATAGCATGGTAACACTTACTAAGGGATGTCCCTGCAGCTCAACTGGTAACATCCTCACAGTTGAGCTCCTGGTTTCAATAAGTTGGTAACTGGGAGACCCTGTTTCAATCCTGGATGACCGACATTTCGGTTGGGGTTGCACCCGTCTTTTAGAAGGGACGTAAAATGGGGGTCCCGTATTTGAGGAGGTGCTTTAATAGAGCATGTTAAAGGGGAAGGGCAAGCAACCCTCCCTGTAGAAATTCTATAGAAACAGCATGCAGGGAAACCTGCTCAGGCCACTAGGCACTACAAGGTGAATAATAACAACACGATACCGATCAGTCCCACAGAAAAGAGAGAGAACTGGTATACATTCCAAAACCAGACTTTCAGAACTTTGACAAAAAAGTACAGTATTTTCATAATTTGTCTATGTTCTGTACATTTGTATATCATATCTGTGTTCACAACTTTATACATAAGTATATCTTTATAAGATATGAAACAAGTGCTTTTGCAAAAAGCTGCCATTTTCGCTCAATGAACATGATTATGTACACATGGTTAGTTGAGGAGTATATCATAACGGGATGTGATATTCTTAATCCGTCACCCTAGCCCTTAATCCGTCAATATAACCCTTAATCTGTCAACATAGCTCTTAATCCGTCAGCCTTGCACTTGATCCGTCAGCATATCCATTAATCCGTCACCACAGCCCCTAATCCGTTGCCCTTTCCCTTAATCTGTCATTATAACCCTTAATCTCAATCACCCTAGCCCTTAATTCTTATCATAACGTATAGTACACCTTTGGAAAATGAAGGCAGAAATGACATACATGAGGTATAAATGACATGGCACGGGTCCAAATTATGGTTGTACATTTACCCAGCAACCAACCAACCAACCAATCAACCATACGTAGAAGCATCCGTTGAATGGTGTTTTCCGTTATAATGAACAATAAAAAAAATTGTGGCATGGTTTGGATCTAAGATCATAATATAAAGACGTTGTATACATCAGACGGAATTTTGAAAAGAAAAAAAAAAAGAGAAAAAAAAACCTTCCCCTGACGGATTCGAACCGAGGACCTTCGAGTCCACACGTCATGACCTTCCACGACGAGGTAATGGTACAAGCCATTCTGGTACACTACTTTAAAGGTATATAATGGTAAAACCTCTATGCATGGTAAATTTTTTTGTCATTTTCTTGACAAAACTAGTTTCTTCTTGTTCAGTTTTGTGGTATAGATGTAATATGGCCATGTATAAAAACATGGATGTAATGTACTACCTTCCAAGATCCATGGATCGCATGTAACTTTCGATGGGATACTGTATCACAACTCTATCAAAAGCGACACCTTACGATTTTATTACGTAGTACATGGCTGCAGGGTTAATCAAGATCGTACCATGGTCGGTCGGTTGGTTTACGCACCCATCATATGATCCCGTCTCAATATCCATTTTCGCGACATCGCGAAAATGGAAAAAAGATAAGTAAAATGTGCTTTAGAGAACTCTTGCACTTGTGTTGTTCCTCAGTCATGGCCCACTGCTGGGAGCGTGGCTCTGAGATGCTGCTAGGTGACTGTGCTCACATTTTGATATACGAACAGGGTGGATCTGCACAGGTAAAGACCAACCTTTTTTAATGTCCTTGATAAATCGATTGTCCTTTAAGTTAAATAAATGATTGAGTCTAGTACCTTAAAATAGAAATTTCAATACAACTATTCAAAGTATGACCTTCTTTTCAATTATGTTTCGCCAACGAAACATATTGTTTTTGTCACGTTTCTTCTTCTTCTTCTCCTTCTTCTTCTTCTCCTTCTTCTCCTGTCAAATCTTCAAATCACTTCTTCTCGGTCGTCCGTCGACCAAATAAGCTGAAATTTGGTATGCAGGTAGAGTACGTGTATACCCCCAGACCCTTTTAAAATTTTTTTCATATAAGTTTTTAAAATGATTTTATGGAGGTTTTTTGGTCATTTTCAGACAAAAGTCGCACATGATGGCCTCCAGTGCCGTGGTGTTGAAACCTGAGGACCTGAAATTTGGTTTAGTTGTGCATTGGATATTTACCCAAAGGACCCCATTATTTTTTTTTGGCATACACTAGTTCAAAATGATTTATTTTGCAATTTTTTGATGCAATTTTTGGTTATTTTCTGTCGGGGCCAGCAAGAACTAGGTCATACTGTAACATAAGCCCTCCTACACTTCCCCCCTGTCTGGGACTTAAAACCAAGCAGATGTCAGGGGGTACCTCTACTAATGGTATTACAGGAAGTTATATGTACCTTATGTTACATGGTACGGATGTTATATTTGAGATGTAGGTACCTATAGGAAAGGTGACTACACCTGACAATTACTTATGCTAATGAGGACCTAATTCGCATAATGTATGCATAAAGTTGTATGTCCCTTACCGTTAATGCTGCGGATGTCATCTTTGAGATGTAGGTACCTTTAGGAAAGGCGAACATACCTGGCCATAAATTATGGTAATGAGGACCTAATATGCATAATCGATGCATGAAGTTGTCTGTCCCTTAGCGTAAAAGCTGCGGATGTCGTCTTTGAGATGTAGGTACCTTTAGGAAAGGCGAACACACCTGGCCATAAATTATGGTAATGAGGACCTCATTTGCATGATTTATGCATAAACTGGTAAATCCCTTACCGGAAAAGCTGCAGATGTCAGATTTGACATGTACGTACCGTTAGCAAAGGTGATCACACCTGGCCATGAATTATGCTAATGAGGACCTCATTTGCATAATTCATGCATAAACTTGTATTTCCCTTACCGTGACAGCTGCGGATGTCATCCTTAAGATGTAGGTACCATTGGGAAAGGTGAATGCACCTGGCCAAAAATTATGCTCATGAGGACCTCAATTGCATAATTTATGCAGAAACTTGTATTTCCCTTACCGTACAAGCTGCAGATGTCATATTTCAGATGTAGGTAGCTTTACGAAAGGTGCACACGCCTGGCCATGACATATCCTAATGAGGACCACACTTGCATAATTTATGCATGATGTTGTATTCCCCTTACTGTAAAAGCTGCGGATGTCATCTTGAACATGTAGGTACATGTAGGAAAGGTGAAAGCACCTGGACATAACTTATGCTCATGAGGACCTCATTTGCATAAATTATGCAGAAACTTGGATTTGCCCAGGAGTTATTTTGGGACAGCCCACTTCTTGCATGAGGAGTATGGGCGAAACATCCTGAATTTGCTCTTAAAGCAAATGACGGCCAGTCTAGTTCCTCCTGCTTTACTACTTGACACTTTCAAAATTTGCTACCTTTCAGCGTTTCTGTTTGATAATATTTCAATCTGTATATAAAACGTTTTTGAAACCAGTTGGGAAGTGTCCACCCCAGGACGGTCAGAAACAAACCAGACGGTACATTTGACCTTGAGGAGGTGGAGTCCAAGATCAGGACAAATGACCCCCACCTGCCCATCACCCGGCTCATCTGTGTGGAGAACACCCAGAACATCTGTGGGGGGCGGGTGCTACCACTCAGCTTTCTCAAGGAGGTGGGGACAGCAATCATCTGCTGTGTAACTATATAATGCTTAACGATATACAATTTTATCAGTTCATTACTAAGTTATGCACACAAGAAAATTCAAATGGTTATAATTTGCAAATTTAATTGTTATTGTAGGTGGGAGGGAGAGTATAGTTTGTTTGTATTACACGGTAAACTGCATCATGGTGTAACACACCAGGTTCATATCTGGACAGATTTATTTGATCCACTCACACTGGATCCCTACTCCTTTCGATAAGTGAGGTGTGACTCTCCTCTAACACAGGACCTGGCCATCCATCATGACGTGTCATGGTATAGCCTTCAATGACAAAGAAAACCTTTTATTGTGTGGTACCTTTCAGGTACGGAGTCTTGCTGACAAACACAAACTTCTCGTCCATATGGATGGAGCTCGACTGATGAATGCAGCAGTGTCATTGAATGTGCCACCTAGTGAAATCCTGCAGTACTGCGACTCTGTCAGTATGTGCTTGTCCAAGGTAACAGCAATTTTTATACCCTCATTTTGCACAGTATTGTCCAGTTTCTTGAATTTATACAAGAGCAAGCTTAGTTTTTGATTGCACTTGGCATGTAATCAATGTAGCTCTCTATGAAACCCCTACCATGATACAAATGAAAAACTTAGACTAAGTACATGTACGTTGTATGTGATTGAAAGGACATACCGGTAGGAGACCTGTATTAGCTTGAGCCATGATAACATATGATTCATGATCAGCATGAAACGACTGTAGGCATCATCTTACTTGAAGCTATGCTATAACTCAGTAATACTAGAACTCTCTTGTTGACCTCTTACGACATGCATTATGTGACCTCCATTTCAGGGCCTGGGGGCCCCAGTTGGCTCTGTTGTAGGTGGCAAGAAAGACTTCATTGCGAGGTAAGGCTGTAAAGGCTCAGCCCTTATGAGATTCCATGTTACTTTACAAACTGACTCTACATGTGTATCTCCACATTCCTATTGCTACTTTCATAATCAGAGCACTTTTGAGAATCAATTTGAAATCTTGACATAGCCATGGCAGAAGTTACAGGAGATGAAAATATCATGCAGGTGTGTGCGGCTGCGTAAGGTGCTCGGTGGTGGAATGCGGCAAGCAGGTATTCTAGCTGCAGCTGGTCTCCTGGCCCTCACAGATGGCGCTGCCAGGCTACATCAGGATCATGACAATGCCAGGGCCATTGCAGAGGGTAAGGCCACAAAAACAAAACAAAAGTATCAATGGTCCAGGCTTTTGGGTTATATATATATAAAGTCTTAACATGCAAGTTCATCTGTTGGTTAATGACATTCATTCTGAATTAAGAACTTTACAAGAAAAACATTTGGAAGAATCAGGACTTACCCAAATTTTGTCTGTCTCTGTAAACCTTGTTCACAAAATGTACTGATCTATTGCTACTTCCAGGTTGTAAGTGCCAGGTAATCTGTGTCGCGGCGGGGGTATTAATGTAGCGATGTAGAAACACCCCTGTGTAAGAATGGTATGGTCCCAGCACGCACGCATGCGTGCTGGGCAGTTGCATAACATCAGAATAAGAAGTTGTCAATAAAGTCGTCTGTTCCCGCACTTTGGATTCCTGGTCGATCCTGCGTCGGTGTTAGTCGCTGGAAACACAGCATAAGAGGGGTAACATTAACACAGATTATCTTGCACTCACAACCCATTGCTGCAATCACTTGTCCCTAACGTCATGTCCCAGAAGTCTAGCAAAAAATTTGGATAACTCCCAATTCTTCCAAGTGCTCGTCTTGTAAAGTTGAATCTTCATTGTCATATGAAGTCTTGTCTGCTTGACATCTATCGTACGGAATATTATCCTCTTGATGTCTTTTATTTCCCTCTCAGGAATCCACGGCATGGACCCGTCCGTGTTACATATTGACCTTGACACCGTGCAGAGTAACATCATCTTGTACCACCTGGTGTCACACGCCGTGACCCCCAGCCAGTTCTGCGACATGCTAAACACCTACGACCCCAAGGACGATCTCGATGTGAACATTCGAGTTGTAATGTTTCCTTTTGATCTTGGACGTTCAATTCGCTGTGTGACCCATCATCACATCACCGCAGAAGATGTTCAACTTGTGCTTAAGAAATTCAGGGTTGTTGTAGACAGGGTGGCTGCAATGGCAGGCAAGAGTGCTGACAAAAGCAGTAGCTAAAAATCCTCACTCTACCTCAAGTTGTTCATCAAAATTCTGCCAACAATTTTTTTATCCACAAGTACTGTACTTAGGTAAGGTTATTGTGCCATGATGGCAACTAGTGTGCTATCTGTAGAATATCAGTTTTCCACCATTATGCCGAGACCAATTTCGGTTCATTGTATATGTGTGAGAAAGTGTGTGTATTACTTCTGTTATTTATTTGTGATACAGGGCCCCACTGCAAAGCACTTACAGTGAGCTGGGTAATACTGGGTAAACATGACGGAAAATAAAAGATATAAAATGAGTGAAGTGACATTTTTTATATCAAGGACAGCCTAGCCTTTCTTCAAAATAGCAAACAAATCACCTATTTTACTCAAAGGCCTTTGGCAGTTTTATGCTCACTGCGCACAACTGTTAATGAATTGTATCCGTTGCTTTGGAAATATGTGTGACTTTATCAGTACAGATCAGTACACTTATTTCAAAGGCATCTAGTGATAATTTCTTCTAAGATATTCTATCATGGGTAATAAAACTGACTCCATGTCAAAAACTTTTTTCTCAATTGTTTGATTTTATTCACACAGACACAATATCAAACTTTAAAAATATGTAAGCATGTGTCTTATGAAACAACATATATACACATCTACAAGTACATAGCACATGTTACATTATCATCCACAATACTTTAATCCCTATAAATGTCCATTCTCACTACCAGAAGTAGTCCCTTGGTACAATGCTGTTTATCTGCGACAAGTGGCATCTTTTTCTCTCCACCAACTATTTACATTGTATTTCAATATGATCCAATTCACTGAATACGACATTTGATTTATGACATGATGATTGATGACTGAGAAAAATACCTAGAATTGTTTTTCAAAATCCCACATTGCCACGCCCCCTTCCACTCCCCTTCCACATTGTAGCTCACTTCATCAGTTTATGGCGAAACACAGTTGATTTAGAAATGGATGAATTAACATGAAGACTGCATCAGCTACATGTGATGTTAAAAAAAGGGGTTGACCTCCTTGATGTAAAATAGTGAAGAAGAAGAGCAAAACAATTATTCTTAACATCTATAAAACAACAAGGCCGCCTTGTTTTGCCAAAAATGCCATTGGGAATGCGATCGTGCAATTTGTAGAATATTTGGCAGCTGACTAGCAGCACTATACTAACGGGTCCGTTCCTGAGGTGTCGCCAAAAACGCGTCTCCAGCAGACGAACTTTGGAGCCAAAAGAAAGCATCTATATGTAGCTACCAATACCTAGTACGTGTATCTATTGGTGTGCCAAGTTTAAACAGATAAGATGCATACCAAAAATGAAATCACAGTATGTCAAGTCCTATTTAGTCAATCGTAATAATTTTTGTATGTCAGAGTATTAGTGGAAATATTTTTTTCGTGTTTGGCTGTGTTCCTGGGTTCACCTTTAGGTCAGTGACCCGGGCCAAGTTGCGGCAAAACTTTTGAGTTTTCTGTCATTCTTTCTTCCTGACGGTTTACATACGCTCATAGCGTTATCTCCTTCTTCTAGTCCGGCAAGATAGGTCAGTATCACTTTCAAAGTACATTATATAGAATAGCCTATCAGAATTTGCTGGGTTTCGGCGCGGGTTCCAATCAAGGGGGCGTGAGGACTAATAATTTGCACATGCAAGTATAATTAAATTATCGTCACCTTAAAACTAGGATTAATAGGAGAATATGCAGTGAGAAACACCGAGCCAGGCATTAGCACACTGCGTAAAACATCCCACACCTGTAGTAGATACTTAGTATTGAGAGAGCTAGGTTATAAACTCCTTGTTGAGGCGGAAACTTAATTTAATTTTTTGTGACGCCTCAGGGGCGGAGCCTTCTTATCAACACTCCCTGATTGTTGCCAGAAAGTGCTCACAAATCATGTCAATTGCACTGCATACTATTTATTACACAACAACCTCATATGTTTGATTCTCTCCTGATTTCATTAAATGACTTTCCTCTCAATTTTCTAGCCTCCTTCTAGGAGCACTGTTTTTTTTTGGGGGGGGGGGGGGACCCCAAAGCGCTGATTCACAATTTTCAACATGCAGAAACACTCACCTGGCATTAGAGAACCAGCAGTGGTCCATGCCGCCAAATGCGAATCATCACTCAAAAAGAAAAGGCGCTCTTAGAAGTCTACAAAGAAGGCCTATTTTTTTCCCTGCCGTCTGCATCTGTAATAGAAAGATAACATTAGTGCTGACACTTCGCTTGGCTTTTTGTACTTCTTGTTGTAGAATATTGACTTCTACTTTGTAAATTGTATGTAACTTATTGTAAGACACTTTTTGCTAGGAAAATACATTAAATTTCATTTATAGACACAGGAGTACCTCCATGTACCAAGGAGGTGGGTCGAACAGTCAGGACGATGGTGCTGTCCGTGTTATCGACATGCGCAGCGACACCATCACCAAACCTACGCCGGCCATGCGCCAGGCGATGGCCAATGCTGAGGTTGGGGACGATGTCCTTGGGGAGGACCCTACTGTGAATGGTGAGTCTTTTGTGTTTAAACCACCGATGCTAAGAATTTACCTGTTTTTAGGACTTACCAGTAACTGAAGAAGCTTCCACAATACACAATGGAAATTGCAATAATTATTTTGATAAGCACTTGTATAATAGTTGTGGAATTATTACGGTTATGATTCAAGCAACTTATTATCGTGTGGCGTACAGCAGGGTTTTTGGCCAAGAACCCGGCGATCCCAGGTTCACATACCCTGGTGCCACCAATGTTGTGCCGTTGGGAAAATGCACTTTACACAACTTTCCTCATTCCACCCAAGTGTAAAAATATGCATATCATGTGTGGGTTACGACACCAGCAATAGCTGCCTGTGTCCCTCGTGTATTGCACTGTTGCAATTCTAATAAAATAATAAAATAAAAATCAAGATTAAATTTGTTTTCACTATATGATGAACTGAGTTCACCATGTCTCATTTCATAATGATGAATTATTTCATTTCATCCCACCAACAGCTCTACAAGAAAAGGCTGCAAAGCTGCTTGGAATGGAGGCAGCCCTGTTTGTTCCCTCTGGAACCATGGGAAACTTCTGCTCAAGTGAGTTTCATTCGATACACACAGTGTCAGTATGTAGCCTGGTGACGTAGTTAGGTATGATTTCAGTTTACTTTAAATCATTTCCAGCTGCTGCCGCGCCGTATGCCTGAAATGTGACGTAGATAGAGAAGTTTCAGTTGCACTTGCTCACAGCCTTGTTGTGTTGTTCTTCAGTCATGGCCCACTGCTGGGAGCGTGGCTCAGAGATGCTGCTAGGAGACTGTGCTCACATCTTTATATACGAACAGGGTGGATCTGCACAGGTATAAAAAGATCTTAGACCTAGGAAAACTATTTGATTATTAGTCTGACCCAAAGTTACAATTTTTGTAGAAAAAAATCCAAGGCATGCATCAAATGATAACTGAGGTAACCTTTATTTAGTCTAGTTGACTTATTTTTGCATCTTTTCTTTGCTTTATTATTAATAAAAGAAATATTCAAGAGTTCCGACCTCCTACAGTCTATACCAATAAAGTCTATACTAAAAACTTTTGCCACAGTTGGGAGGTATTCACCCCAGAACTGTCAGGAACAAACCAGACGGTACATTTGACCTTGAGGAGGTGGAGTCCAAGGTCAGGACGAGCGACCCCCATCTGCCCATCACCCGGCTCATCTGTGTGGAGAACACCCAGAACATCTGTGGGGGACGGGTGCTACCACTCAGCTTTCTCAAGGAGGTGGGGACAGCAATCATTTTCTCTTTGGGGTGAAATTGCTGCTGAATAGTTACTATGTTGAACTTCACTTTTTAATGCCATGCCATGTACATCACCCTCCTGAAAGCAGAGCCCCTTTTGCTCGATTCGTTAACTCTCTCGCGTAGGGGCCCTGCTCTTAAGCCCGGTAGACACGGTTCTGGCGATGTTACTGACGGTTGCTCATCAATAATTAATGAGCTATCCTTATTTGGCTCAATTGGCAGAACCTTGTCTACCGGGGCTAAATAGCAGGGCCCCTACGCGAGAGAGCTAACGAATCAAGCGATAGGGGCTCAGACTCGGGCTGCTTTCAGGAGGGTGAAATTGTACATAAGAAATGGAAGAAATATGTTGATTCACAGTATGATGTAGTATTTGCCATGTGTCTCCTTTGCAGCTGCGAGACCTTGCTGACAGACACAAGCTCGCTGTCCATATGGACGGGGCTCGGCTGATGAATGCTGCAGCGTCACTGAATGTACCACCTAGTGAAATCCTGCAGTACTGCGACTCTGTTAGCATGTGCCTGTCCAAGGTAGCCATCTTTCTTCTCCACAGGAATATCAAGTCTCATGGATCCCATTGAAAACCTAGAATTGAAGACTTTTATTATTTTTATCCTAATGGCTTCAAGTAAAATTCTAGCTAGCCACATAAATGTTAGGCTCAGGGCTCTCTGTGGCTCACAGGCAGCCTCACAGTTGAGCCCCTGGTTCCAATTACATCTTACGTAAGTTGGTAACTTGGAGACCCCAGGTTCAATCCTGTGTCAAGACATTTCAGTTGGGGCTGTACCGTCTTTGGAAGGGGCATAAAATGGGGGTCCGGTGTTCAAGGAGGTGCCTCAATCATATTTAAGGAGAAAGGAGTAGCTCTTACCCCTCCCAAAGACAATTTACCCCACTGAAACTGAAACAGCAAGGAAATCATTCAGTCATTTATCAACCATTCACAACATACTCTAATTCAGGGCCTGGGTGCTCCTGTTGGCTCTGTCATAGGTGGCAAGAAAGACTTCATCGCAAGGTAAGGATTAACGTCTAATCCTAAGGACTGCAACCCTTTATTGTAGCATTCATGTCGGTTGAGGAACATTAGAGCTGGGATTCGAACTCACAATTTCAATTGACCAGAGGCAGGGACTACCACTGGACTACTTTTGTATATAGAGATTAACATAAAACTCACACCATCTTCTGCTGTCATCAGATGTATGAATTTGAAACCGTGACACAGCTATGTTAGAAATGACAGGAGAATGAATTCTTTGCAGGTGTGTGCGGCTGCGTAAGGTACTCGGTGGTGGAATGCGGCAGTCAGGTGTTCTAGCTGCAGCTGGTCTCCTGGCCCTCACAGAAGGTGCTGCCAGGCTACATCAGGATCATGACAATGCCAGGACCATTGCAGAGGGTAAGGCCACAAATACCTGGTTGTATGGATGTCATTCCTGATAGAGCAAGAAAACATAGGTTATGTGGGTCGTGCTAACCACTACGCCGGGCTAAAAGGTCCGGACCCGTTAGACTGGTCAGTTAGTGTGGGTTAATCCCAACTGTTACACAGGCATGCCCTCTACCCAGCTGTCAGCTCATCAGAGAATCCCGTAAATGTTTTCCTCAGAGCCCATTGTCTGATTGGTTGACAGCTTGTTAGAGGCCACGCCCACAAAAGGGGAAACCTCAGCACGGTTGAGCAGTGCCTCCCCAAGTTATATTGTATAGACCGCAGGCAAAGCACTGATAAACTTTCATACAACTACAAATGTCTATATTTCCCTCCCAAGGAATCCAACGTCTGGACCCGTCAGTGTTACAGATCGACCTGGAAGCCGTGCAGAGTAACATCATCGTGTTTAATCTCGTGTCACACGTCGTGACCCCCGACCAGTTCTGCGAGATGCTCAACACCTACGACACCAAAGACGACCTTGATCTGAACATCCGTGTTTCAATGTCTCCTACGGGCTTCAAACGTGGAATTCGTTGTGTCACCCATCTCCACATCACTGCCGAAGATGCCCAGCTTGTGCTGAAAAAATTCAGGATTGTCGTAGACAGGGTGGCTGTCATGTCAGGCAAGAGTGTGGATAAATGACATGTCATACCTTGGCCATAATACCGTTTGATACAGGTATTACGGACGGGTCCGTATTTTATGGTAAAACACAAGCTTCTATCATATTATTTGAAAGGGCTGGTTCCTTGGGTTATATGGAATGCAACAAGTTTTATTCTCTACATCTTGAATGGGTGAAGTGATATTTTTAATTAGTATTCTGAACACTCCAAAAAAAAGTCCAGAAAAGTGAACAAATCGTCACAAATTTTACTCAATGGTCTTTTGAGATTTTATGCTTACTGATATTATTTATCAGAATACGGATCAGAACAAACAATTTTAAAGTCATATGGTGATAGTCTTCAAAGATATTTTATCATTGTAAATAAAAATTGACTCCACATCAAGAACATTTTTTCTCTCCATAAATTGATTTTGTTCACACAGAACACAACTAACATCAACACAAAATGTCAACCTTTAAAAAGACGTAAGCTTATGTCTTATGAAACAGCCCACCTTATATACATGTACATGTATACACAACTATAGCATACATTATATTATCATTATATAATACATATACATCCCAAGGTCTTCAATTCCTGAATGAGGTAGCGGTCTCTATCTGCAACAAGTTGCATTTCTTTCTCTTCACCAACCATTTACATTGTATGTATTCTATATGATCCAATTCACTGAATATACGATTTTATTAAAATCTTTTATACACCTGTCTTCATCATTTGTGGGGACCTTAACACTTTCAATGTTTTTCCAAAATGACTTTCTATCTTTGCACAAAATGAATACCCGAAGCATAGATTGAGAATCTTTGGGTGCATCTGCATGATATTTGGTAGGTTGGTATATACATGTAGGTGTCTCAAAAACGAAGGTCGAGTTTGATAGCCTCTTAGCGGCTTTCTTCGGTACTTTTGATATCTCATGCTATGGCCATGATTTTTTTAGCAGCTGATAGCTCTTGGGGCTGAGAGTAAGTGATAATGGTTTAGGCTACAGTGGGACCTTTTGCTGGTAACTTTGGAAGAGGATAACTCAAGCAGGGCTTGATGGATCTGCATTGTTTTTAGCATGTGGGTACCTTAGGTGATGATTAACATGATGAGATATATTTTCTCTTCCACAATGTTTTCTAGTTGTCTATTCACCCCTGTAGCACACAATGTTCTTGTCTGTCTCGTGAATTTTGACCTCATACAATGACCCGTCTGGTAGTAGGTTCAGCATGTTGTCCCAGATGTAGATGGCCACATTCTCTGTTGTGCTGCAAAACACATAAAACACTGTTAAAACTATGTAGCTATAAATGTTAGAATGTTATACAGTATCTATGAATTTAGAATGTTACAACTAAGATTTTATTTTGTCATTGATTCATTATGTGAAAATAGAAGGTAAATGTAGTCCCATGGCCATGGGTTGTTATCCACTGTGTCTAGGACACGGTATATAGGTGTGCGGAAATATGAAGATGTACCTGACAATGCTCTGGAAATATGGCACATCCTTATCCAAGTTCTTGTGGTCTAGAGGCTCCATAATTGCTCTCTGGAAGGGGTCACAGAATTATTCATAGTTTAATTAGATTTGATTGTCCAGTCACACGTCACCTGTGAAATCCTGTCTGCAAAAGAGGGTGCAAAGCGCCACATTGCCTATAGTTTGTGCCACTGTAAGCACACAATTGGATGTCCCTGTAGCTCAACTGGTAGCAGCCTCACAGTTAAGCTCCTGGATCCAATTAGTTGGTAACTGGGAAACTGCGGTTCAATCCTGGGTCAGGACATCTTGGTTGGGGCTGCACCCATCTTTCGGAAGGGACGTAAAATGGGGGTCACATGTTCGAGGAGGTGCCTTGTGCACGATAGAACCCTTCCTGTAAAGATATACCGATACCTGCTACTGATACTTGCTGCTCTATGTACTACTAGGCACTAAGGGTCTGAACGAACAAACATAAGCATGCAACAATTAGATGACACCATAAAAATGAAAGAAGTGGCATGTAACTAGTAAGATGTCCATTGCAACTTTATCTGACAGTTGACGCAACAAATATACAAATGAGCCACATACCTGCATAACAGCCTTGAGGTCAACCAAGTTCATGGCCATTCCTGTAACAGGTTCAACCTAGGGGAGAATAGGCATGAAAGATTTCACATAAATCCAACCATTATTACTAAACTTCTATGCTTCACAAATGTTGAATTGGAGCGAGCCAGCTATGATTAATGGTGAATACCTTATTATGCCTCACAGAAAAAAGGTATCATCGCAGCAGACCATCTATCAGACAAGTCACTGGGAAGCCATGAATGAACTTACCTCTTTTCTCAGTGTCACTTCCACTGTAAGATAGAAAGGATTGGGTTAACTCATTGATACAGCCTCGGCATACAGGTAATTCAACATACATGTTTATACCATGTTTAGAATAAGAATAAGAATAAAATTACAAATGAAATTCCCTACTCTTTTCTCAATATATCTTGCATTCTACATTCTTACATTCCAGTTATTCAATACTTTTGTCTTACTGCTTATCCATAATGTTTGATGACAAAAGAAATAGTAAGAACCTTTGTAGTTGTGCCCATGTCCATTTGGATTATTGCACTTCCCAAATATCCGCAGGTTTTCTTCATCATTCAGCTGATGACTACAGGAAAACAGAAATACAACAGTGAAGACTAAAGATGAGGTATTAATCAAAGCATAACTTACAATGACAAAATGCAACAATATCAAACAAAAGTCACTTAAGATGAAAAGAAATAACTTTCTTTGCAGAGGTAATAAGAGCCTGATACAATTGTCATCATTGTGACAAGCTCTGTATAAGTGGGTACCCCTAACGACCTGACATTACCGTGTGTGTGTAGCCACGAGTCGTTAATCAATGCTCCACTAGCGCCTAATCACTTTCTGCCTGTCTACAACATTGGACAAGAGCCACACCAGACTTCCATTTCTCCAAGTATCCTATTACACCATTTCTTTCTTACATCCTGGCAGGCTGCCACTCTTCAATATTCACATAACTGTGGACACACACCAAGACAAACAAACAGACCAAAAACAGTACCTCCAATTTTCACAGAGGTAACTACTAAGTACACTTCTTGACACGTAGTGGAGCACAAAAGTTTTCTGCAATCAAAAGACCTGTTGTATACTCACCTGTGTAGCCTGTGAGAGGCGCTGAAGCTCTCTATCCGGCTGAGGTAAACAATGCGTGGTGATCGGCCAACTGGTACACCCCTGAGTTCTCCTGCCATTAGTTAGTACACCTCCTTTCCCATCAGCTAAACTAAAAACATTAAAAAAAAGGTTATACTGTAAATATTGAAACTCCGCAGTGGTTTTATTTTCATAGTAGAGTAAAGTAGAGTAGAGCAGAGTAGAGTAAAGTAGAGTAGAGCAGAGCAGAGCAGAGCAGAGCAGAGCAGAGCAGAGCAGAGTAGAGTAGAGCAGAGTAGAGTAGAGTAGAGTAGAGTAGAGTAGAGTAGAGTAGAGTAGATCAGTTCGGCCAGGTAGGAAGATCTCTTCCAGTTGAGGCCGCTCATCCATTTGCATGGACAGTCTAAGGCTTTGTTGTTGTATACTCAAGTGTGTTTGTTTTTAATACTGTAGTGCTATCAAATTGTTTCAATCACAAATTCAAACACATAGAAAATCTCCTTTTCCCGCACACCGCGTAATAAACCACCGCAAAAGTAAATGCATTTACAGTATTTTTGAGTAATCATAAATTGTCAGTGAGCATATGGAAGGAGTTTTAGAGCACGAATATTTCAACGCTATAGCATTTGATGCATGGAACAGTTATAAAATCAATTTCCATCCATCCAACGGTTGTTTTTTTGCAGTTCCTGGTTCTTTTGGCCTCCGGGTATAGCTCTTTTACATAAAAAAGAACACTCATGATCACCCCTCGAGCCCTCCCCCTAAAAAGCCGGTTCGTTTCTTGGTAAAAACAACCGCTTAGGTGATACTTAGACACATCAATCGACACCTACACATCGGTTTATGAGTCAAGTTACTAAAACGGTGTTGATCACCTAATCAAACCTCTGAACTTACCACTTATTCACCTAAATTATCTGTAATCAGACAAACAGCTCCAAACAAGTACAGCAGACGAACAATTTGTGATAGCATCGACGTGCACAACATGGTGACATGATTTTGCTCTATCAGATATGTGACACGCTAGAGCTGACTGTAAGTACTGTATATATAGTAGAATACTTATGGTGTTATTCTATCAGTTTAGAATTATTACCAGACGGCAAACAGACTTATCTACGAGTTAGAATCGCCATAAAACCTATCGGAAACGTTTGGATGCGATTAAAATTTTGAGGTCATGGGTCATAGAGCGAAGGTGAGTTATTCTTCGCGCGCTTTTTTCCATCTTCACCCAGCTACAGGTAGGTTGCGAACAAGTAAACAGGAGGAAATATAGGTTGTGATACTTCACCAACTCGGTAACTTCTAGTATTGAGCGTCAATATGTTTCTTAACTTTCTGACAGTCTACGAAGCTGAGCAGATTTTGATAGTTAAATCAAGAAGTCGTTTGTAAGCTAGAGGACCCCCCCCCCCGGCATTATGAGCATCATAAGCTAGCTCTTTGAAGATATCGGTTAGCTCTGACTCTGAATGATGTAATTTAGCTTATCATAACTTGTTTAGTTCTTGACAGGAATCGAATTATCCAGCTCCCACAACTCAAGATTATCGATTACGACATTTTACGTAAATAAATATCATGTGTTTACTTATTATGAATTCATTCTTTTTTTGAAACGTGATGAATCAGTTTGATGTTCTACATTTTGATTCCTTCTAAGGAAAAGGGTCTGCATGCTTTTTTCTGTAAGGCTTAGTGAACTTTTCTGATTCACTGTTAATCGTATATAGCTGGCCCACTCGAATACAATGTTTAGTGTTGTTGTTGAATTATTCGTGAAGCATAGATGGTCGCTTTGATTCAGCAAAACACTTTTTTATAATCTAGAATCCATCGTTAAGCATTATTGATGAATTCTTCATATCACGTAGTGGAACACCAGATTGCCTAACGGAGCGTCCGGCTGTGTCTGTGTTGCACCCTGGTTCGGTATAAGTAGTTTTGACTGACACGCCATGATTTAAAAATGGAAAGTTGATTAACCAGTAAGCATTGCCATATTCTCCTAAAATCTAACTTTAAACGTGTTTCCAGATCCCCCCATGCACACCCTCAGGTGAGAAGACCACACGATGGAGCTTGGTTACGGGAATCTCCAGAGAAATAACATCAACACTCTTCAGTATGGAGTCCACCCCGACCTGGGTGTGGTCTGGGGAGATGGACAGGCCCTGCTGCTGACCCCACTGACCCGCGTAGGCAGTCATGTGACCTGTGGTGACCCTGTGACCTTGAGGAAGCTGGAGAAGGTCAAGACTGTGGCCTGGAGTGCTGAAGTCAGTAGAGACTACAGGTGGGTCATCTGCTACATGTACTGTAAAAGGGGAAATGTATGCGGAGATATATGTTCACAGTTTATGTTAAACCACCGCTAAAACTTTTGTTCTGTCTTCTGCCTAGCTACCCCCTTATTTTAACCAAGGAGACCAAGGACATTCCGCCAGGGTTTTGAAACAACTGCGTGCAAAAATACTCAATTTTTTTCCTACCACGAAATTAAATCCCTGCAAACATTTCCACTTTCACAGTACATGTATTTCATAATTGTACATAGCATCTAAAGCTGACATGCAAATTGGTAAGGAAAGTTATGTTTTCATCAGTATTTATTAGTCGGTTATCTGATTGCTTTTGTTTGTCTGTTTGTTACTTTGTTTGTAAGCACAGTAGCATGAATTGTTGCAAAAAGATGTCTCCAATTTTCAAGTCTGCAGGGTTTTAGGTTCGATTTTATGTTAAACCACCGCAAAAATTTTTGTTCTGTCTTCTGTCTAGCTGCCCCCTTGTTTCAACCAGGATTTTAAAATGACTGCGTGCAAAAACACTCCATTTTCTTCCTACCACGAAATTAAATCCCTGCAAACATTTCCACTTTCACAGTACATGTATTTCATAATTGTACATAGCATCCTAAAGCTGACATGCATGATGATAAAGGATGTTATGTTTTCATCAGCATTCATTGTTCGGTTATCTGATTGCTTTTGTTTGTCTGTTTGTTACTTTGTTTGTAAGCACAGTAGCATAAGTTGTTGCAAAAGGATGTCTCCAATTTTCATTGTCAAGTCAAGTCATTTCTAGGTTCAAGTCAAACTACATACATGTACATGTACTATGTCCATCATTTTGAGTAGGTATCTGGCTGTGAGTACTGGACAAGTGGTCAGTGTGTGGCTGGTGAAGGGGACAGAGACCACTAATCTAACTTCAGACCAAGTCGCCCATCTAGGTAAGGACTTCCTTTTCCTTTCACCACAACTTTTGATCATCTTTTGATTGTTGTCTTCTCAATATTTCTGGTATGGCATGGAAAATTATTGACTAATAGGTTTTAACTTGATGAATTCATTTCTCTTTCTTTCCAGATATTTCTCCACTGCCACAGGGCTTGTTGTGGCACCCTTCTAAACCAATACTCTGTATTCTGGCTCGAGACAAGATAGTTGCTGCAACCCTAGATCAACAGAACAGCAGCCAGCCTGTAGTTCTTGACCTTGACAACAGGGGGCATATCTGCTCAGGTGTATGGGTGGCAGGTGTCAACAATCCATGTCTTCTTGTTGCTGTAAAGAAGAAAACAAGTGTAGATTTTATGGTAAGTCCCAGTAGTCCACATCAATCTAAGTTTTTGGCTTTGAAGCTAGGATTCTATTAAGTATGATACCGCTATCCTAATGATATGTTAACTGTTAACTCTCTGTGATGTAATAGTTCAAATATTTTTTCTTTCAGATTTTCCACAGATGGGACAAACAGACCAAGCCAAATCTTGCAGATGCCACAGTCATCACCATGGAAACACCTGTGAACGTAAGGTCAATGTCCTCTGTAGGCAGTGACATGGTTGCCATGACAACAGATCTGCCCCTTGAAACCCTCTGTTGTCAAGGTGACATGTTTGACACATCAGATGAAATATTTGAACCCGTCCACAACTCAAATACAGAGGTGAAATCCAATTCTGTTGATGGATTGTCAGCAATGTCAACAGGTAAGCTTCATGTACTTTGTGCCCTTTTTCATCAGTACTCCATTGTAATCTATCTGAAAGTAAATTATGCCGCAGTGTATTTGTAGCGCAGTGTATTTGTATGCACATTTTAGTGATGCTGAAGAAGAGTGATGGATGTCAATCGAAATGTCCGGAAGTAATCTCCTTATCTTATCCAGTTGTAGGGATTGTATTGTCTTTATATGTTGTTTACCTGTATTCAAAGGTTGTACATTTGTATTTGGATCTGTTTACATCTGAAATCATGTGAGTGATTTTTATCTGCACTACCTATGTACAGTCACAATTTATTTACATTTTTATGATTTCAATAACAACCTGTTTTGCTCTTTAAAAAATGCCTACGAAAACTCAGGCCCCATCGACCTGACATCCCTGTGTGCCACAAGGCGAGGTACACCGGCCCCTCTTACGCTGTTCAGACAGCTGCCCAGGCCTGCTGTCAAGGAAACAGCAGAGCTGGTGCTGTTCAGAGTGAACAGCACAGATGTGAGGGAGCTGAGTAGGGTGGGGCTGACTAGGATCATCACTCCAGATCTCATCACAGGTGGGTGAGCTTTCTTCAGAGGGTCTGCATGGTGGGGAACTTGGCAACACTTCTGAATCTGTATCTATATAGCCGGTATAACTGCCCTTTGGCATAACACGCCAGCTTTGCAGGCACGCAGCGCGGCAGCAGCTGGTTATATTACACCAAACAACCTGTCACGTGTAACCTTTTTATATCTAACTGCATGCATTGTTTGAAGCCATCTAATGAGGATGCTATAACATTGGCAATAAGTCTTTATAGTGCTATCTGTTGTCATTATGTCTTAGCCCTTGTTGCTAATGTCATATGTAAAGACTTGCTGACAAACCAAAACATTGCACTATTTCCTCCTATCCGCAATAATTCCTCTTGGTCTATTATTCATAAGGATAGTTTGGTGTATCAACTGTTGTGAGTTACCTGCATCAGTCCGTTTGATTGGCAAATATCTGTCTGTTGCTCATTTGGTTCCAGCCAATCACAGGTGTGGTCACATCACTGTGGGCAGTAACACAGCTGACACACTCCAGGTTTTCTCTCTACAAGAATCTACAACATTGAAGAAACTGCAAGAGATCACCCTTACAGATGGGGAAAAGGCAAAAGGTATGAAAACTGCAGCAGTTTCCTTTCCTCGTTGCCTCAAATCAGATGAAATGGCATGAAAGATATATTTTTTACTTCCATGAAAACGGAGGTATTGTAATCAGTTGTGTTTGTTTGTTTGTCTTGATGTGTGTTTGGTTAGTGGTCAATTTAACATCATTCTCTTGACATTTTTCATAGGGATTTACATGCCGGACCAGGGGTGTGTCGTTGCCATGGTAGGGAAACCCATGGAGCAGGACTTCTCAGCTCTCCTTCCCACATCTGCACAAGAGATGTATCAACTCAGACTCAGGTAAGCTACATAAGGTAAAACCGTATAGGTAAGGTCCCGTAGCCTTTTTGAGGCCGTAGGGTTTATTAAATCACTGTGCCTAGTATGAAATTGTGTAAAGTGCTGGTCTGCTGCTATTCTCTCCATTGTATATTTTGTGTGTTTTCATTGCTTTCATATCAGCAAAAGGTAAGATTTTATAATCACTATTCCTGATAGGTTTTCACTTTTTCTACCCATCCAGATGCTTTGAGCTTGAGGATATTCAGAGGACGTCCCCAAAAGAGGAGAAGAAGAAGGAAGAATTGTCTCAGCTGAGGCTGCCCAGTGGTGGGGTTCTCCCTACACTGTTAACATGTGGTCAGGAACTTCACAGGACAGTGGTACGGACAAGCAGCTCACAGAAGACCATGCAAAGTCCCCTGCTACAGGATGTAACCAAGACATCCCAACAAACAGTTGAAAGAGACCAGTTACCGCTAGGTGCAAGAAGAAATTCCCGCTTTGAAAGTTGCACCTCAGAATGCATGAGAGAAGACTTCCTACAGCACTCTTCAGAAGGGAATGAAGAAAACACACAGCATCGAACCAAAAATATAACAGATGTAGACCTTCTCCCTAGCCTCAAGGACGCCTTACATGCTGTAGAGTCATTAGAAGGGGAGATGAAACAACAGATAGAGAAGATAACAAAAATCAAGCAAAGCCTTACTGCTTACTCTAGAATATCTCAACACACAAATAGTGTCCAACAACATCCTGAATATCTTAGTCTAGAGAATGCTGAAGTTGTACATATAGCATTTGAAGATTCAAAATCCTCAGAGAAGATTGTAAAGGCTTTTTTACTAGATAGAGGCATGTTGAAGCTCGAGGTAGTTAAGGAAGTGTTCGGACTAAGAACAGTGGAGTTGCTCTGTAAGGGAGATTTTGTTGTTGTTACGGCCAACAAGGCTGGTTACTTTCCTCTGAGATTTGACGCTGGGTCAAGTATTATCATCAGAGGGGAAAAGAACCTATCATAATATTTTGTCGTCTTTCTGCTGCCTTCTCAAGTATGTATCTTTTTTCCTTTTAGGTAACTAAAAATGTGTCATTCACACCCAAAAAAAATTTGGCACCTTAATTAAGATGATGGAAACATTGTAACTTTGTTGAAATCAGCACTATTTTTGATTTGATGAGATCCTCTCGAAAGTATGTTTTGCATAAGATACCTTTGGTCTGAATAAACATTCTGTTAACAGTTTATTCAAGTTTCTTTATCAAATAGTTCAGGTACAGGTACCTGGTCTGTACCTGTACCTTAACCTCTGTATCAGTACCTGATGTTATGTTTAGGTATGCAGCACTATATCATGAAGTAATCACACTTTCGTTCATTGCAAGAGACAAAGCAGATCTGCTGTTTTATTCACCATATAACTCATCTCCCTGTTCTGACTCTGGTGTGGAAACCATCATACTGTGTAATGTAGAAACAAATAGCTCCAATGTTTGCACAAAAAAACAGTTCTTGGACACCTTCAACAATCTACACAAGAAGAAGCAAATTTGTTTTATATATTTACAGTACATAAGGAATGAATTGACATCAATATTTTCATAGTCTTACACCCCGAAGCTGCGACCGCTGTGCGACCAAACATTTGACAGGTTGCTGAACAAATATATAAACAGATTAAGGACAGATCTTTTTACGTTTGATATGTTTTGTTGTCTTTTAAATCACACTTTTACTTTGTGCATCATATTCCAAATATGACATTAAGGGTAATCTCCAAGCAGATCCCCACGGTGCCAAAATCGTGCAAGCTAGCCAGAGAAGCTCCAGTCAGCCAGAGAAGTTGTCAGGCACCGTCGGGTTGCAATAAAAACTTCTGCCAGTTGGATACGGTCTTTGCAACTGTTGGGTCTGCTTGGAGACTATTTTTGGTCGCTCAACGGTTGCTCAGCAATCACTGTGTAGTGGAAAAGGGGCTAAAGAAAAGCTGATATGCATTACATAACTAATATTGCTACTGATATGTATACAAGTTCAGTTGGCAACCATTATGTACAACTGTAATAAAAGTAGAGGTATAGACTGCAGATTGGGTACTGTTTGTAAGTTCCAGATATCTCTAAACATAAACACGATATGGGGTGGCAGTTTTTAAAACAAGTCCAAATTCTCAGAAACCTTTGGAGAAAAAGACAGGAATGGGTACTTTTCCAATAAGATACAGTTTCCAAGTAGTAAGGCACAGGTATTAATTAGTATGTACAAGGAGGTTAAATATCTAACCTCCTTAGTATATACCAGACCTCCAGGTCAAGCCATAAAAGTTGTAGAATGTGTAGATAATTGGAATGGCTTGCTTACTTAGCTTGCCATCCAGCTCAAAAACCTTGACCGGAGGGTCTGTTTGGGACTTATAAAGGCATCACCGATGGTACAGATGCAAGGCCACAGCAAGTAAATTTTATGGATGACATCAGCTTGCATTGATTTTCGACTGGTTTTGAAAAAGAATCTGTTCTCCAGAGATGGCCAACATGCCAAGAAAGTACCAAAAATGGGAAAATATGTCATGTGGTAGCCTTGAGTATACTTGTAAAAGTGACACTAGTGAGGTAGTAATGGAAGCAACACTTGTGAGGTAGCCATGAGTGTAGTTGCCTTCTTAGTGATACTGGCCTTCCACACATGTGTCACTTTGTGCACTCCTTGAGTACAGGAATAAAAGACTTGTTTGCTGCGATACCATCTTTCGTCGCTTCAATTCTTGTCACATTTCTGGTCTCTGTTTTAGAAATTTTGGCATTTTGTTTCTTTTACTCCTCTTTTTTGTCGCACTTTTGCATCAGATTTGGAGTCTGCAGAGAATGTCATCCAAAAACTTACTTGCTGTGGCTGTATGTACAGAAACACATAATCTACAGTGTTTCTATAACCTTAGTTCATAGGAAAATAACATAGTCTTCTCCTCTACAAAAATACAATCACATCTATAGAGCTTCGGACTTCAATATCTTTGGGGTCGCAAAAATAAGAATACCAAGCCTTGATACGAAGCAAGAAGTCAATACTAATAATTAGATAAGGGAATGTATATAATACAGTAGTTACCAACAAACACAACACACATAGGCATCGGCAATTGCGTTGGCCAAGCAAAAAAGCCATGATTGTATTTTAGAAATACATCTGCCATCACTTTTTAGTATTTCTGTCAATTTGGGGTCTGTTGATTAATTGTCTGTCTGCATGACCCTTGTTTCAGCCAAACAATTTATCATATAAACACAGTCTTACACACATTTGATATGATTGTCAATTCTTGTAAGGCCATACTAATTTGATTTTATGGATGACATCCTCGAGGCACTTTAAAATTGATGCAAGCATGGGAAAAATAGTCATTATAATGAAATCTAAGTGGCCAGGAAGGTTTTATAGATGATTGAACTTACAGAATATGGTACACCAAACAATGATTTCTACATTTTTGTTCTTTCACATCTTCTTGGAAGACTTTGCTTGGGTTCAAAATTAATTTTTCAGCCTAAGTTTTACTGATACACATGGCAAAGAAGAATTAGGAATTCGAAAAGGGCAATCAACGACATTTGTATCCGTTTTCCGATATTGTTTTTCAACCGACGGCATATATTTGCTCCTTCTGCAGCTCATTTGTATGACTTCCAGTAAAGTCGCAAACTTCTATCTTTTTCGGAAATGGACAAAAATCGATGTACGCGAGGATGTCATCCATATAGCATTTAAGTCAGCATAGCCTAACAGTACACACAAAATTCATCACAAAA
Organism: Branchiostoma lanceolatum; assembly: GCF_035083965.1. Taxonomy (NCBI): domain Eukaryota; kingdom Metazoa; phylum Chordata; class Leptocardii; order Amphioxiformes; family Branchiostomatidae; genus Branchiostoma; species Branchiostoma lanceolatum. Next base: position 4,403,695 of record NC_089728.1, read on the forward strand.
TCAAATAACATGAGATCCTTTCAATAAAACAATAGGATTTCCACCCAGTTATACAATCCACAGCACTATCATCTAAAGCCCCTCAAAGAGGCGTGCGTCCGTCACAGGAAATGTAGAGTTTAAGTCCCGGGTTTCAAACCTATCACACTCTAAACATGTACAGTCAAAACTGCCCAAGAAGACCACTCAGGAGACCGATAAAATATGGTCTATGTGGACGGATGGTCACTATAGATTCTTAATGCGAAAACTTAAAGGGACCACCAAAAAAATTGGTTACATTGGCCAGGTGGTTCTTATGTAGAGGTGGTCACTTAGACAGTTTTGACTGTAAGTCTACCACTTCAGATACAACGTTTGTACATAACTATAAAAATTGCCAAAAATCAGCTCACACTGCTACTGTTGATAGATATATATTGATATGTGAACTCTAATAATTTATCTATACTGTAAAATAGATAATGATATGTACATTCATTTTGTGAATTAAGGGCACTTTATTACTGCAGCCTGTTCAATTACAGAACAATTAATTTTTACAGTATATCTGACTGTAAATTTGATATGCAGCATAGTTGATTTGTCCAGAAGGCCATTCCATTGAGAATTCAGGTGGGCTGAAAACACTTTTTCTTTTCATTTCAACATTCCTTCATACATCTATGTTGTTTTGCTTTTTACCTCCATGAAAAGTGAGGTATTGTTATCAGTTATTGTGTAAATTGTTTTCTTGTTTGTCTTGAAGAGATGTTGATGAAATGAAAAGTGTTCTGACTTTCCCTGAACTTCAATGGATCAGCCTTTGCTGGACAGTCACGCAAATCTCGCCTCAACTTGAGCCTGGAATGAGCGTTCCAAATGGATGATCCCAGAACCTGCTAGAAATCCCAAAACCTGTCAAAAGAATAAGAAATATGAAGTTATCATAAAGTTATAAAAAAGCATAGTTTGTTCTATTGATAGTGGGTGTTTGGGCCGCCAAGGGTTTAAAGTAGTTAATAGACCATGCCCCACCCACCTCTGTCAAAATGTGCCTTAATAAGCCGTTTCACAGTTTAAAGTGCACATGCCTGGGTCAAAGGTGAGGGCGCCTAACTTGTAAACAGTTCTTGTCTACACCATGCTTGATACCATACCCAGACATGTTTTGTTTATGTCTCAGGGACTTTTAACTTTGAAAAATTACCCACAATAAATCATCTCGGCTTATACCCGGGAGTCAAATTCTAAATGAAACATGTCCCTGCCAACTCACCTATCTCCTGGTGTACGAAGTGATGTTTGGCGTGGTAGGACTTCAGTCTGTGGAAATAGGAGTTCTCTTTGGGCGATCCGTGGTGCAGGTAGTAGTGCGTCATGTCGTAAAACACGTAACCGCACAGCTTCCCCGACACCAGGGCGTGCACCAAGGCGCGCGGCAGCAGCAGGGAGTACATGACGTAAAACAGCGTGACAAACACTGAGCAAGGCACGGGAGGGAACACCAGACGGCCTGGGTCAAATGGCACCTGAAAAAGGCAATGTAAAAACATGCTGTCACTGACAATGCAAAAACAATAAGATGTTTGCAGTCACTGACAAACAAAAAACGTAACGTTTGCTGTCACTGGTGGTTGCAATAGCCATGATTGGCTCTGAATAGCTATAAATGTCAAGTTGCCCTTCTATGTTCAAATCCCTAGCAGACCCCAATATTGTGCCTGTGAGAAAGGATCTTTATACCTATTTCCTTACTGGACTCAGGTGAAAATAAGTACCTAGCTACCATTACGGACATCCTCTCGGATGGGACACAAAGCCGGAGGCCCTGTGCTTGATCAAATCCACACCTTAAGCATGGTAAAGAACCCGACACACTTATCGAAAAGAGTAAAGGGTTCTTCCCGGTGTAAGAGGATCAAACCTTACAGTCCAGTCTTACGCAGCTTGTACCTACTGTACAAAATTGGTGTGTTACGCTTAAAGGCGGTTTACTGGTTGTGCATAAGAAACAAACAAACTCCTAGCCTGGTCCCAGTCTCTAGGGGTTGGCTTAGGGGTGTGTTACCGGGCCCAGTCAGTTTCGGATAGCCTTTCTCCTTGGCTGCCACCCTACTTCCGCTACACCCTACTTCCGCTGCAACCCTACTTTGTGGCGAGCTAAACAACCCGAGCGGGCTAAGCTGTCTGGGCGGGCGGGGGTCACTCACAGTGCCGTAGAGTTATCGGGGAGCCACCGAGGGTATAGTTTCCAGGCTAACAAACTCCAAAACAGCTGTATCCCACCTTATGGTGTTGTCCATGTAGTAAGAAGTGTGCGACGATGAGTCCAGGCGAGCTGGTCACAGCTTTGGCGTGGAACAGGAAGCGATGTAAACAGTACTCCCAGAACGTCCACAACATCAACCCAGCAGCAAACATCACGGGGAACAGGGGCACTGAGGCTGTGAACTTTAAGGCTAAAGGAAACAAGAAAAACGAGATATGAAAATCAAATATCTAAAGGCCTGCTGCAGTACCATAGAAAGCTGCTAGCAGGCCCATCATCAAATTTTACCTTTTGTTTTTCCATTGCTACCAAATATCGTTAAAGATCCATCCTTTACTTTTAGATTTTATGCTGTACACAAACACACAGACAACACACACACAAACAGCACTGAAAACATAACCTTCTTGGCTAAGGCAACGAAAGGTAATAAGAAGACTGACCACTGCATGTATGTGTGAAGACCTGCACTTGACCCTGTCGTAACTCCACGACGCTCGTAAAGGCAAAGTACATCGCTAGCGGCAACCACAGCGTCGGCACCAGGAACCACGGGCAGCGGGAGAAGAACTCGCACACCTCGGAGCTGAAGAGTCGGTACGGTTTCTCCACTGGGTAGTGAACCCACTCGTCGTACAGGTCACCAAGCTGCCCCACCTGCCCCAGAAGTGGTTTGTCCCAGTCGATGAGTTTCTGTGGCACAAAGTAAACCATGGTAAACTAAAGTTAAGTACAGGTGGCAAGGAGGTATTGTGGCAGCTGACTTAGAACCTTAAGGTTCTAGGTTCAGATTAGTTTCTGGTACTGGGTTTCCTAAAAAGTCTTCAAACTATTATAACACTATCACATCCATTCCATTTCATTTATTCACCAAATCGCATTCATTTTTTTCATTTACCTCTATTTCCATTTGCCTGTCACTGCAGCCAGGAGAAGGTATTCTGCCATTGGTCACTTTGGAGCTGCCCTGTTGTAGATCTGCTCTGTGTCTCCCATTCTGAACAAAATACAGAACAGTATAGAATATCATGATCATACTCATAGAAGACATTGGACATACATACATATGACATGGCTATTGACAGGAACATCCTGACAATAGTGGAAAAAGTCTTATTGACAGGAAGCACAGGAATAAGCAATGGCTCAATTGTAAATGCAAGTCTAACTTGTGGAAGGTCGTTTATTCAATCCCAGTTACGACTTTAACATTCATTTTTCATTATTCTAGTCAATCATTCTTGCCCAGAAATGTCAAACCATATTACAGGATTATCCTCAGGGTTAGGATTGACAGAATCATGAGTTTTTATTCACAAGATTATCAAATGAACATCTTGTCAATAGTGAAAAAAGTATTGACAGGCATATATGCCAAAAAAAATCTATTTACATCCTGTCAATAGTGTCCCCAAAAATCATTGTTTAAAAAATCATTTCCTTTTTAGCCAGAGATATCTGCTGCTGAAAGTACATGTATTTAATAGTAGCATACACCTTCCACAAGAATAAATACCATTTGGCAAAGAGAATCATCACTGTGGTTGATCTCAGGAGAGATAACATGATATTGCTCCAAAACACTAATATAGAACCAAGCCCAATTAACATATACATCATCATCAGTGGCCCAGCAACAACAGCTTTTTAATAATTCAAAACATAAATCAGTCACTACAATGCTGACCTCTGCTATGCCTTAATTGCACACAAACAAAAGAATACTAGATAATAGTTTATAGTAACGTTTTCATTGTTTGAGATCATAACAAATGCTTGTGTAAGGCTGTGTATTTTATGGACAAAGGAAAGTCAATCTTGTATCTTGTTGTAAAGCGATATGGTAACTCGATATAACCAATCTGGATAGAAAGACCATTACTCTCAGTTCTTCATTACATCAAATGTTATTCTATACACTAGTATTATAGCAATGGGTTTCATCCTGTGCATGGTACTTCATTCTAGAGTTACATATCTAGGGCTATTGTCTTTACATTTACTGGGATCAAATCCTATAAAAATGCAAACATTAAATTCCAAGCAGATTTGTCGGTGGCATGAGAGTGGGGAAAAAAACCCTCAACGTCGTCACAGTGGCTTTTTGTATTTTTTTTCCCACTGTCATGCCACCAGTAAATCTGCTTGGAGATTATGCATACCTCTCTGTGGTGTAACTTGACATTGCCATTAGTATCAGCAGCTCCTCCTATTTCTTCTACACAGTACTGCGACAGCATGGAGTAGGCTGCTGGGGAATGTCTATGGAGAGGGCCCTGGAAAAAAGACTTGAACTTTATTCTGTATCCCGAGTTTGTATTCATGTAGTACTACATGTTTGTATCTATGTACATGTAATATACATAATCCATACACTACAACAACAAAAGAATAACCTTCCTAACCAATTAGATTTCATATTATCAGATGAAGGCAACTTTTTTTGGCCCAACTTCTTTTTTCTCACACTCACATCAGTTTTAGGGTGCCCAGAGGATATCATCTATGTATATACAATTAATTTTTTTCTATGTATATATAATGTACTCAAATCAGTATGGCCTTACAACATGGGCCAATATAGCCAATATTCAATCAAGACCAAACATGATCTTAGCTTTGACAATTTTTCAGTGACAAAACATTCATCATCATCATCACCTTCATGACTGCTGTGACGTCTTGACCTTGATATCTCTGCAGTACCAGCTTCCCTCCCGGGTGGCGCTCTGCGAAATCAGTGACATCATAGTGCTTCCCATCATGCACCAATCTGAGCCTTCCATCTGATGTTCTTGACTTGTTTTCACACATTTCTGAAACACAGAACATGACAGGTGACTTGTTAGGAAAAACAGTATGTAGAATGCACACAAAAATTGGTATGAAACATAAACATGAAACATGGGTATACTTGAGTAACCAACCTTTTTTTTCAGCTATTGATTCTAATATGTCTTCAGACTAGCTCTGCTGGTCAATTAACTTTTTCAATGACAAGTTAGAAGATAAGCACTAAAAATAACAACAAGTGAAAGGTGTGATACAATTAATGAACAAAGTAGGACAAGGCAAAAAAGCTCCGCCCCTGAGGCATTGCCAAAAATTCTGTCAGAAGAAAAGTTTTTTTCTCATTTTTATCTAGTTATAACGTTACAGGGAAATACATCTCAGGCAAGCCTGTTTTTCAGGTACCCCTGGTTTCACAATATAAAAATACACAAACTACAACTTACAACTAATTACAAAATAACAATACATAAGTCTTGTTTAGCTAGTTTTTCTATGGTATATACTAATATAGTAAACCCCATGACTTGAAAGCCCATACTCTTATCCTGTTGTGAATACCTTTGGCTTGTTTAGCTTGGCCCTGACTCCAGGCTACTGCTGTACAACAAAGGTCTCCAGTGCTAGCCTAGTGTCAACTTGTGACAGGGATGGTCATTTAAATATTTAGGTGTCTGTTAGTTTTATGAGGTTGTTTACATATCCTTACCACTGGAGTCTGTACCATACACACATAATTGTTGCACATTAACAAAATGTTTGTGTTCTTCTTGTGCAAATCATTTTTATAACCAATACAAGCCACTAGGGGTAACCAAAATCTAATCAATTTGAGGTCTCATCATGACCTTCCCACATACAAGTTTAAGTGTATCAAGATAATCCATCAAGGCCTTTTTGAGCGTTTACACATAGACACACAAACACGAATGCCTAAAATATAACTTCCATCTTTCATGGAGGGAACTGGACAAAGTAGAATAGGATATCTACTTGGGACTATAAAATCATCAGGATGGTATATGAAGAAAGTATTCAGTTGACTGTTTGCGCGTTTATTGTGTTTTATAGAGCTACTCTTTAGCCAAAGGATTATCTTCCAGGGTTCACAATAAAATTCATTGAATGGGAAATTGAAGTGCAAAAATGAATGGGCAATTTGACGTAAAGAAATGGGCACTTTAACATCAGTAAACTGAATGTTGTTGTTATAATTATAACATCAATTTTTTCTATATTACTTCCTCCTCCTTTTCTTAGAACTTGGAAAGAGGTATTGACAGTAGCACAGCTGGCTGAAGTCGGTAAATAAAGATATGCCAGGCAAGTGTCCAATGACAACAGTATGCCTACAGGCCTTGGCTATTCCCTGAATCAACATGATTAGCATTCCTTTCTGGAAAGGGTAAGTGGTACTGTAAAAAGGGAAATGTTTGCGGGGCTTTAATTTTGCAGTAGGGAAAAAAATTGTGTTCACTGCAGTTTTATGTTCGCAGTTGAAACATGAGGCTGCCTACGCAGAAGACAAATTCTTGTGATGGTTTTAAGTTTGCGAAGAAGCGCAAAAATCGCAAACATAAAACCACTGGGAACATACTCCCTTTTACAGTATGCCCTGCAAACATAGAATTCCCACAGTTCCCACTAGCTGATAAATGGCTACATGATTTCCTGAAAAAAAAGTGAGTTTGTACTAATCAATATGCAGATGTCACCACCACCTGACTGTAACTACATGTACAAACAATCATGTACTGTAAAATGTGGTGGTTTTATTCCCCCCGTGACCAGTCCACTGCAAATTCATGACACCTTGAATATTATGACTCCCTTGTATGACGTACTTTCACAAATCTAAAACTCGGTGAAAACCTACTGTGAAATAAACCACCGCGAAAGTAAATGAATATACTGTAATCAATTATGGGGGGAGGGATTGTGTGAAAGTATGGGTGTGAGACTACAAGCAATTAGGAGTAATTATCTTGACAAGACAACTCATTAGATTAACAATCGACAGCACTTAATTTTCCACAATGATTTGGCCAAAAATATTCTGCCCTCAACGTTGGATTGCCACATCACTATTGAGAAATATGTGAAACCCTGATAACCTACCTACACCCAATGAGGTTATAACCTCCTTGCTACACCCGAGGAGTTTTATATGGTCATATATGGATATATAACGTCCCTGCCAAGAACGCTTTGGCCTTGCAGAGTGACGAATATTAAACACTGGGGCTTATTTATAGCAAGTCTACCCATGGTCCTACATACAAAGCACAGTGTGGTCCTCCATTCATCTAAATCAAAGGTATATTCTGTAGACTACTTCAACCATGAATCTATTTGGTCTGTCACGCAAGGATAGCTCTCTATGTAGTTAAATCATTGGACCAAACAAACAGAAACATTTGGACATAGGTCCTACCAAACTAACGTTAGCTTAATTCGAACGCCCCTCAAAACTTCCTAAAAACATTCTGGAATTGTCCGTTGGATCGGAAACTGTAGTAACGTTGACACAATTTCTACACAATGCTGTCAGGTGGGTCGCCCTATCTGTCATTTTGTTTGTAAGCTAAGACAGCTTTCTTTGTCACAAACGTCCACGTAACTATGCCGTTTCTTCTGCCACTAAGCTATCGAAGGTATGGATACCAACCTCTTGCAAGAGTCCAGAAAAACTTGAAGCTGTGGTGGCCGTGACTGTCGTGGCACTGTTGTATAATCGGCGACATGAACAGGTGAAGTCACGTGGGGATCTTACAGTTTTCTACATGGTTTTTGTCTACCTGTGGATATCTACATACCTTGTCACGCCCCGCCCCGCCAGCGATATACCGGCCTGACACCTGTAACCTCTGCCCCGGAAGTGACACACATGAATGAAGTGGGATGTACCATTTTGGACATTGGGGGTGATGTTAGATAACCAAAATTATGAGACAAATATATGGTAGATAGCATCGATGGCATCGCGAAACTACATTTTTTGATGAAGAATTTTCTGTAATATTCCTTATTTTCTTTGCAGAATATTGATGACTTTTGGACATAACGTTATTTGACACTGCCCGTCTAGTTCCTTCCCCATAGTCATGGCAGTGTGCGTCACTGGCACGGTAGTATCATGTGTACGTTGGCAAGGGAGCCGCCTTGACCGAGCGGTGACAAGATTCAAAACGGGAGGGACAAAACCTACAAACACAAGGAAACACTAGCTACCTTCGCCAAGAAGAGTTTGTCTGTATGTAACTAATGTTTCAGTGGCCTAGCAGCATAATTCAAGAAGCTTTTAACATAACCTCCTTGATATAACGTTACTAGTAACAAAAGTCGACTCTTCTCCATAAATGGGTCGTCCGATGAAATTTGGTATGTGGCGCCCTTTCGAAGAAATGACTTTAATGGTAACGTTACAGACAATAGTTAAGGTAAATCAAATGTCCATATCGATACATTTTCAATAATCAATATCTGTAAATTTCGATCACCAACAGCCCACCTGTCGTCCTACGTCAGAATTCCGGGTACCCCAAACACGAGAACCCGGTAAGTTTTCCTGGACTTTGGACCACCATACAAAACAATCTGTAAGGAAAACTACTGGCTGTGATCGAAGTTTCGCCTTCTGAACACGAAACGACGGTTTGTTCTTAATAAAACACATGCTTACCTTATATTACTACAGAGTGCCGGCGATGTCCCCACAACCCAGCCGTACCTGCCACACCTGTTACTAGTATAATGGCTGACAGGTGTCACGTTATATAGTTTATAGATCAAACAATACTCGGAAGGTCTGCAGGTCAGCCAATGAGGATCAAGGAACCTTAGAAATCCTCCCGCCCTTTCACTGATGATCTCCAAGCAGACGTTGGGCATGAAGGTTGTAACGTTTTTGGTCGTTTTTCTAACATGCTATGGTATGGTTGAAAATTGGGAATTAAGAACACTGAAATAACACGTTAGGGGAGTTAAGAAGACGTTTAACCTAACCTAAGTGTTAGACTAACCTACGATTCGAACCATGTGGATGGTACGGAGAAACCCGTATAAACCAGTAACACATCCCTCAATCCAAAAGAAAGTCTTGGATTAAAACAAAATCTCCCTTAATTTCCACAAACAAACAAAAACTTCATTATAAATTCCCAGCGTCTACCTTGCATACATCAATTCAGTGAAGCTATATTACATCCTTGGAACTGCCGGACCGCAGAGAAGAGTAAACTGATAGTCTGAGGTTCTCTGAGCCTTACATAGATGGACTGTACACTTGATTTTACTTTGTTTACCGAGGGCAAAAACAAGATGGAAATAATCCCCACTATAATCTTTCCTGCAGTTTGAGGGATGAATTGATATCTGTGAAATGACCCCGTGATTACGTAAACACATAAAAATAATAGATTATCTACCCGTTGGAAAAAAAACGTCAGGAGCAGATCAGCATAGTACTGGTCAATATTTTTCAAAATTCAAAATATTTTTCTGATACTACTGATTTCTAAAGTAACTGTTCAAACAAATCAGAATAACAAAGTCACATAAAGTTACCTAAAGACAGTACTATCTGATCCTTCCAGTTTTCGGAAAACAAACGTTGTGTTCAAAGTCAACTTCTTTGATGCGCAACCATACTTCAATTCATTATCTGTTATCTCTACATTTCAGAAGTGTCTTGAAGAGGAACTTGTACTTGGTAAACTGTCCTAGCCGCAGGCTTCCACCGATGTGAGCCACCAAGGATGTCAGTAGCAGACTGAGGACTGAGAGTTAACGTTAGCTGAATCAATGTATAGGGTGATTTTATGGTGCAAACTTGTCCTTAAATGTTCTTGTAATAAAAAAAATGCTTCCTGGAGATTTTAGGGATCACAAACCGGAATAAAGTCAAGCAAAACATCGGTCCATACGAAGGCCCCCTAACCACAGCCTTGTACATAAAGTAAATAGAAGAAAACTGAAGTAGTACGGTCACGTCGCGTCACGGTCATCGGGACTAGCCAAAAATATCATGCATTCAACAAGGAACCGTCCAGGAAGGAAGAAAGAGGGGTAGCAAAGGCATCGGAAATGGTCGGATGATGATACCAGAGAATGGACAGGTATCTAAGGAAAACAGAAACCCGAGAGGGGTGGAGAAAACTGGTTGCCAGCTCCTCTGTGGTGCCCCAAAGGTCAAATAGATAGACTATGAGATGAATTGAGATGAGAAGAGAGAGAAAATGCTCACCTTATTCCAGTCACCGCCTCTGATTTCCAGACCACGCGTGCACGAAAGGTGTGGGGAGAAAGGCCGTACCAGCCTAAACTTGCAAGTCACTACATGGTGTTTGGTACCCGTTAAGGCATCAAACAATATACAATAGTGACCAATCAATCATCGTTAAGAAATGTGGTCAGAGTATACAGGTGTCGACAAAAGACAAGATTCCTCACTGTCCGTCACAATTGGCAGTTCAACCAATGATAGCATGGCAGGTAGCCGTTCGACCAATGAGAGAGTGGCTGCATGCCCGTCAAATATTTTGCTATTTTATGTTTTTATTTTGCCTTTCTACATATTGACAGAAGTGGACGGGGATATGGGATCAGTCTATAGCGACGTGTGGCAGTGAGTAAATAATTCTAAGGTCCCTCAAACAAGCGCCACATCGACCAGGTGAGATCGTCACGGATTTCACAATTCAAGTTTTAGGTCGACCTTCCCATCCTGCCTGCCTGCGGGACCAACTTTGGACCCGGGTCGAGCCAACCTCCTCATCCTGCTAGTCTCCGGTTGCACCATCTTTCGCATTACTTCCTGTCGCTCTAGAATATTCAAATAACTACGGACACACACCAAGACATACAAACACAAAGACCAAATGACCATTACCTCTTTTTTCACGGAGGTAAAAACTGTGAAATAATGTTTATCGAATCTTGGCAAGAAATGCTAGATCTAAGTCCGACTGTTGACGCTGAATTAGGGATAAAGTTACTTTATCCATAATTCAGCGTCAACAGTCGGACTTAGTTAGTTCTACACAATGTAATTCAAACGTGTACGTGTGTACATGTATGTATAAATATAGAATAAGTACATGTAATATACTATAATCATCAAAGAATCTTTGGACATTAGAACAAGCAAAGTATATGACATGTGATATTTCGATATGTTGCTCTATCCCATATGATTGTGTGTAATCAAACTCATTTTTATGCACTTATTCGTTTGTATGTATGCATGTAGTAGACCTTACGAAAGTCGCTGTGCTTTTGCTGTGTCAATAAAGATCTTCAGTATAATCTCCAAGCAGATGTTGGGGTGGACAATTTTCTGATAGATTTTGCGTCCGCTCCCAATATCTGCTTGAAGATCACGTAAACTATGCTTCGTCTTTTTGTGTTCGTATACGAACACATGATGTTTGTAGCGTTAGGGTAATACCTACCACTGCTGCAAAACATTATACAATTTTAGAAACTTGACACTACTCATTTCTTCGCACATCATAAATACTAGTAGTATCGTCCGTGTTCTAAAAGAGTTATAACACGTTCTTTATCTAGGGGTCAAAAGTCAGCCCGCCAGACGAATAAAGCACCGGTCGGCTCATAGACGTGCTGTCAAAGGCCGGACGATCACATGTCGCCGTTGCCATGGACACGGCGTCTGGGGTCTCAATAGGTTGTGTTGCGCCGGCCGGCATTGTGAGCCACGATCTAATTTTTCACCAGGCTTTTGTTTGGTTGCAAACATTTATTTGAGGCCCGCTTTCGAGCGATCAGGCGCCAGGATTAGTCGTGGTCTCTGATTCAAGCAGCCGACAGAAGATACTTATTCTTTACGTGAAAGAAGTGCCATTTCTTGTTTACGGTGAAGACGTCTTGGACACTTTCAAGGTGTAGAAGATATTTTTGTCAGAAGCACTAGCGTCTACGGAATATCGTGATGGCTGCAGTCGCCGACGTTCGCTACCGTTCAGCCCCGCCGGGTCCTCGGGCCCAGCCGGACATGTTCTTCCGCTACCCTTCCCTGCAGAGGGTGATGTTGTCCTCGGTGAAGGAGGGAATCTACCACCCCAAACTGCCGTCCATCCGCAGGATGGACATGGACACAGCCGGGCACAGGCTGCCCGACGAGCACTGCCGAACGACCACCGATATCGGACCAGGTAGGTTAGGAAAAAAATTGATTTAAAAAAACGGAATCGAGACCAAAAATAACGTTACAAACGCATTACCAACATCTTATGCCCAGCGTGAGAAAAATACGTTTTAAGCCCTTGTTTTGAATTCAGCAATTTTGTTTAGAAAGGTGTTTTGACGGGACCATATGGGTATGTATTTACTTAGCCACTTGACATACCATCACATCCCTTGTAACTCTACATTTAAGGATTATGACAGAAATGATTTACCCAGCAACATTCTGAAATATTTGTTTCTATCGCCGTAACGATATAGCTATTAGTGGATGGATACAAAGATACTTAAAAGGTCCAAAAACACTGGCGTTGTGCCATCTTGTACTATGGCTACACAGAAACCAAACCTTTAGCAAACACTTGCAAATGTGTACTTAGGAATATCATTCTTTTGTTTAGAACGCACAATCTTCATTAGATACATGTTGCTCTGTTTGCCCACAGTTGACTTCAGCAACGCAACTACAACACTGCAACACCCGCCCAACAAAACTATGTCCGGCCTGGTAAGTATATAGCAACAATACATGCTCCAACAAGTAATTTTACAATTAACACCTCTTAGAGAATAATCATTTGATTATTTTTCCATACAAATGGAATGATACCTGGTGATGTGTATCGACTGACGAAGCCTTACACGTTTTGGCTTCATTGGTGCAAGATATATAATAGGTCAGCAAATTTTCAACAAGACGTTTTCACAGTGTTCTTGGTCTGATGCAAAGATCGGGAGCTACATGTATATTTTTCGTCAACAAACCTCTTATACATGTACTATACAATTACAATTGATATTTTTTTCTTTTCAAATGGATAAACCCCCTTGGTAACATGCCCTGCTTTCTTGCCCAGACTATTGTATACCTGGCACGCTTGTACTAATGAACAAAACCTCAAGTACTCTTCAGAAACACTAAGTCCACGTTTGTGTTGTGCACTCCTTAAGGTGGGGTTGCCATGGCGTTATCTATGGTAACTGACAGGTCGACAGTCATTTATTTTAATTTTGACCGGAGGGCAGGGGCCTAGTATGGGTGGGTTGCGTCTGTCGTCAGGTTTTTAATGGCAAATGTCATGGAGAGATCTCGAGAGCTCAGGATTTCACAACCGGGGATTCGTGAAAAGAAAGTGGCTTTTTTTAGCAAGTACGCAAGTGAGGAATCGCTGACTGAAAGATTTGTCCAATTTTGTATACTTTGAATTCACCCAGTACAATTTTGTTCCTGTCATATTGCCGTAGGCCTTGTCAGTAACTGCTACTCAATATGACCAAAATTGAGCGATGCCTTTAGCATTTCTACGTAATGTATCATCATTCCTCGCTGTCTACCTGTGTCATTCAAAACAGCAAAAGAAGTTTATCAACTGAGGAAAGGCGAAAACTTTGACATCATTTGCTGACGGTCTGTTGTGGTAATTGCTGCTGCCATGGTTATGTACATGTATAACAAACATTTGTCAGAAGAAATAGAACGGTCACATGCAAAGAAAATAACACTGTGTTAAATGCCAAACAGTTAAACTGGCTGTAAACAGTAACATGTAGTATGTAGTGTGTGTGGTAGTGAAGCCAGCAAAACCTGCTAGCAGGTTATTCTAGATTCTGATTGTCAAGACAGGACACCGAGATTTGTCTTTGTGTTTGTCCCAATTATTAGTCTTTATCCACTCCACGCCCCTTTTACAAACAAATCAACCCAATTAAACAATCTAGTGCTGGGGCTTCTTTTGTACTGATGGTACGCACTATAGTGGCTGTAACGCGTATTTATGACCTCTTTTATAGATTTCTGACGGCTAGTAGGTGATCAGCATACCTATTTCACCTGTCCTGGTTACATGTATGATGGACAATAGCACACCTGCGTCGGGATAGCAACGATACAGTACCGGTCTGCACGGTTGTTAACCAAAAATGTGCCTGATGCGATCAGAAAGATAAGAGACACCTAACATAGATCCTTGGCAACGGGTTGAGGATCTTCTGACAAACGATCTTACTGAGGGATTTCTGTTAATTGGGTCATCAGACTTACGTTACTAAGTTTACTCTGAGTAAACACAATGGGAAACTCTCCGCTTGTATAGGCAATTGCCTGTTGTGAAACCATAGACTTTAGCCAATAAGGGCGCCATGACCAAATAGACCGTCGATGTAGGTTTTTGGGGCTCGGGGAAACGCCTGTTTTGTTCAGGTATGTGACACTGTGTTGTGCACATTTACCTCAGTTTACATGCTTGAACCGGTTGCAGGCAAGCACTGTGAGCTGAAATATTGCGACACGAATCGTACAATCAAATTCTGCCAACTTTCTTCGTACAACAAGACTTAGAGAGCCATCGATCGAAAACGTCGAAGCCGTATCAAAGTTGTGTAGTACAGGACTTGTGTATTTGTGACTGGCCTCTTGTTCCAACCACTCTAGCACTTGTCGCACACAGTCATTGTCGCTCAAGCATAGATGGCAGGTTTCCCTTTCGGACAATGGCTGCATTCAGCTCTCCCATCCACCGAACAGTTTTCAACGTTGTAATTCTATCCACTCTCCATGGCCATATACTCTCCGTAAAACCACACCCACCGTTTTATTATTAAGAATACGCCCAGCATAAAGCAATGCCACTCTCCTATAGACATCCTTCCGGTCATAAATGCGGGTTTAACCTTAATTAACTCTGATATTTTGATAAGACAGCTCGCTCTGTCCACTTTTCTTTGGGCTCAGACACTTGTGCGTGAAAGCGGTCAGTCTGTTCTGCCAGTCGAGTGTAGCCAAACGGAACGGCACACAGACGCAAAGGTGTACTTATTCAGGGGACAACAGGTGTAAATGGCGACGTCTAATAAAGTATATAGAAGGAGAAGCACTTAGAACACGACAGCACAGCGTTTGAAAATTGTAGTTGTTGGAAGAAACGCAAGCCATCAGAGAAACTAAACCCGACAAAAACGGCTTGCCTTCCTATCACCCGACAAGTGCGTTAGCGTTGTGTTGGAACGCTAAGCCTTTTCCAATGTCGGTTTCAGGTGACCGTAAGAACGCTTTGTTTAACATTCTGATTATCCAAAACACGCTTTTAGAAACTCTACACCAATCCTGTAACAACGCTTTGGGCTAAACGATTATATACAGCGCGCACTGAATACTGATGAACTTTGTAAAGAGTTACTGCAGTTAATTTGTTCATTGCAAGGTGACGCTTTTGGTTGTTCCAGCGCTCTATGAAACCTCATTGATGAAAGGCAACAGACATGTTGCAGGCTGTGAATGTGCTAAGGTTGTATGTAACGTACAGTTATCGCTTCTCTATTACAGAGAATAACCAACACTGGCAAGAAGACGCAGAGATTCAAGGTGGATCCCGGCATCCTTGAGTAAGTAGACAGTTTCAAATTACTCTTTGTTCTCCTCAGTCCCGAATTCAAAAACAGTTGGTCTATGGCTAGTGATAAAGATGGTGTGAGAACTAGGTGCAGGGTCTCTAGACTGAAATGTCTACACACTACACAGCCAAAAATAAAACAGGATTATCTTTCATACCAGCCTGGCTTCATACGACCTTGCGATTTTCCTCCCTGCGTCTGCTTGGACATGCGCACTATCACGTTATTGTCCAATCACGTGCATTCTATGATTTGATTCTGGGCTTCTTGCCTTCCAGCAGTGAAGTGAAGCGTGATTGGGCAACATGGCTCGGGCGGACAACTGAGATCAGGGGAATCTCTCATGACCCTAAAGGTTAGTATTGCAACTATGTGAAGTAGATATTTTAGTCCTTTTTGTTACCCCGAGTATCATCCAGTTTAGTTCCAGGCTTTTGTTCGGTGAAGATAGAGCCTGGAACTAAACAGGCTGACACTCAGGTTATTTTTCTGTATGGAAGATTGATCAAGGGGAAATGTCTCCGATCCTGAGGCGTCGCCGAAAATACTGATTCTATGTTGCACATTTTTCTCATACAGATTTCCACTTCACGGGCTACGCGGTGAGGCACATACGCCCTAGCATCACATCCTCTTGGAAGGTCAGTAACCCTCACCCCAAAACAGCTATATTTTCCGATAGTTGATAGATACCTAGACTTGTCGATTTTGTATTCTTGTAATGACTCCACTACGGAGGTATCGTTTTCGGTCTGTTTGCTTGTTTGTCTTGGTGTTCGACTGAACTGTGTTCGCCGTCCTAGTGTCAGGCAAAATGTAAGGTGGAAATGGTGTAATAGGTTACTTGCAGAATTGGAAGTCTGGTTTGTTGTTGTGGTAGGCATGACTCATGGCTACTGCAAACAGTAATATCAGGTACAAGGTGTTTAGGGGTACCTGTTTAGAGCTTGTTCTAACTGTGGCTCACTTGTCCTTCCCACAGTACGCTTTGCGCCAGGAGCCCACACTAGACCAGTACGGACAGAAGCCCATCCCTGCTAACATATAGTAAGTACATGTCTACATTCTCACATGACGTAGTCAGTTCTAATGTCGTGTACGTACTTCTATCCGTTTCAACATAGAATATTAAATGTTTTTGGTGTGCTTAATTTTACATTAACTAATTGTCTCTTTTTTGCTTCGTTCGAGCAGCAGCCGTTACCGGGATACCTACCCTCAATACAGGTCAGTCATTTTTATGAGGCAATTTGTTTTATGTAAACAACATTTAATCAGGGTGCAGAACAGTTATAATCAGGGTAAACCATGCGCCCGCAGAATTCTGTGTGATACAAAATACTGTTTGCTGGATCTGTAGATTTGTAGCGTTTAAATAAGACTACAAACTTACATACGAACTACGTTGGTTCGTTCAGACCTCTGTAGTGCTCATCGATCACTGGCAGCAAGTTTCATTTACAGGGAGGAGTTGCTAGCCCTTGAAAAGCCGTTGCATACATGGAAGTAGTAGAACCATTAATATTGCAGCAAATAGACAAGGTAAACGTTTATTTTGTTGTTGACAGGACGTTGTACTTATCAGTTTCAATCTTTATCACTATTTCAGTCGGGATATTTCAAGAGACGCTTGGCGGTAAAGTAACGACTCACAGAACAGATCCTAACAGAAAACCACATTGAAGAAAGAGTCAAGACCGAATCTGGAAAGAAGCAGGAAAGAGAGAAAACAACAAGATAACATCGACAAGGGAAGAATGTATGACTGAAAGCATATATTAATGTATCTGCAACTTACTAGAAAACGAACGGAAGAATATTGTTATATGTGGAAATATCAATATCCATGATGAAAATAACATTGACTAGATCTTCCTTTTATACCTGCATTGCTGCTATTACTTTTTTTAATTATTCAATGTCCAACCACATAGCCATAAGTATTACTAACAACACAATATTTCATTTTAAATTTCAGTTATTAACAGACCATTTTAAAGAGTAATTGTACGCCTCTTGTTAAAGGTAAACTGCGGAAGTTTTCCGCACATTACCATACATGCACGATCAAGTATTACACATTCTCTTACACAGAGCATTTCTAACAACACAATATTTCATTTCAAATTTCAATTATTAACAGTTTTTCCGCGCATTTTGTACGGTCCTTACAATACAATACATGCACCATCAAGTACTAGTATTACGCATTCTCTTACACAAAGCCTCACCCACCGCCTATACAATATACCTTGGTGGTGAGGCTCTGCTAATCCGGACTGAGGTTTCCACTTTTGTGGGCGTGGCCTTTAACCAGATGTCAGCCAAACAGAGAGTCGGCTTAAAGAGAGCATTTAGGCGATTATCTGATTGGCTGACAGCTGGTTAGAGACCACGTCCAAGAGAGTGGAAACCTCAGCGCGGTTGAGCAGAGCCGCCATAAGCCAGGTATAATGCATAGACCGCAGGTGGGGTTCTTAGAGATGGTATTACATTGTATTCAGCATCTATCTTAGTAGTGTAACTGTAATAATATGATCACAAAAATACACTGAAATTAACGTATATATATCCTGCATGGTCTGTCTCTAACTTGAAATACAATTAATGTTGCTAGGAGTTTGCCAATTGCTGCTATTGTTTTGGCTATTATCTATTATTCTATACCCTAATTCCTGATGTTACTGATAAACCCACATTTTTGTTGCTAAGATACGTCCTTTTTGGTATAATCACATGAACATTGATCGTTTGTGCTTTTCCGCCACTCACTGCACGATTAAGATAGTAACAGTTCAATGAAATAATTGACAATGTTGGTAATGATTAATACAAAATGATATTCTAGATCTAGCTCGATTGTGAATGGAATGGCTACCAGTAAAGAAGTTTGTGCAAAGCTACATAATGATAATACAGTGCGGTACGTTTAGAACTAAATCAATCGGATCACATGTACATGATATACAATGTAGCATTACAGTTGCGAAATACACCTTTTCTACATTTCTCAATAAGATGATACCGATGTCAGAATTATACGAACTGCTGTACATACTTATATCATTGAATGAATAGTTTAGAACCTTTGTTCACACGTTGCATACACTATTAATGAATGAACAAATAAACCATTTTGGTGCTTTGCGCACATTCAAGTGGTGACTATTTTGAATTTACTTCAACATTTACGCATTTGGTCAAATCGATTTTTAAAGTCTACTTCGGCGATAGGCTTTGGTTTATAAATGCCTCCGGGAAGGAGGAATGTTTGTGCTATTATATTTAACTCAAGATCCTTTTGATGGATTTTCACGAATTGTGATATGTGGATAGTTACTGAGGTCCCGAAGAAACATGGCAATTTGGTGGCCCCCTATCAATATTTTTAGGTACTGCAGCATTACAGGCCGGCACCTCTTACTGAAATTATATTTCAAAGACTCATAACTCTTCATAAGATTGTAATATCCAGATAAAATGAACATTTCTGTAATCCCTGGTTTATTCTCTATCGGCAAACCAAATTTCATTTGAAAATATCAATGTTTAATTGATCTACCCTCCCCTTTGTATAATTGTATCAAAGGGCGTGGTCCATGTATGGGTCAAAGGTCAAGGGCAGATAGCCGGGTCAAAGCTACCACTCTACGACGGCTATCATATCAAAATATATTCCTCAGACACCCTACTTTTCAAAAATCATAAGGAAAATATGCCACCTCAGGCGGTACTGACATCTCATTTGGCCCATGGACTAAATGGTGTAGTATAGTCCATAGATAGCTGGTCTGCCCAGTGAGTCCAACGACCTCAATCGGGCTTGGGACTATAACATCAGTCATTGAGTATCAACTCATTCAACTGTTTAGATTAGCGCATGATAAGGATAGGTCTATGGCATTAAGAAATTAAGATATTCACAAAAACTCTAAATGCTTCACGGAGGTATGAGATCTTGGATTTCCTGTTTTGGTTGATTGACTAAAGCTCATGTTTGATACTCCGCATTTTGCTAGTGTATCCCTTCTTGCCCCTTCCGCGGACCTTCCTCTGGAAGGCGTTGGGAGGGTCTTTAGCTCGCTGTTCGGCAACTTCCGTTTCGCCCTTCTTTTCCTCGGAATCGGAGTCTTGCAATTTCGGAAACTGAGTTCTGTATGCCTTTTGGAAAACACGGAGGATGTTGACGCGCATGATCAGGTCTTCCTTTTCGTCCTCTGGCATTGATTTAGGAGATGTCGCTGAAAACAAGTGGATTCAGATAATAAGATGCAAAACAATATTTACTTATCTATTACCATTTATTTATTTATTTATTTATTTATTCTTTTCACTCCGAGACAACTGGCTAGCCCCTTCAACTTGTAAAAGTAGATTCCGGCTACAGTTCCCAATATCTGACATGTTGCATTCAGTCAAGCTCAGACATGAACTCAAACCAATCCATGCAGTGGTCTCCATAGCTACTAGAACTCACCTAGACTGTTTTGAAGGTTGGCGATCTCCATGGTGACCAGGTCGTAACCATGACTACCGATCCTGTCCAACATGTCCATGTAAAAACTGCTATAGCTGCAAAATAACAAAAGGGTAATGATCATGGAATCGTAATAAACAACACAAGGACCATTGATATTTTGATTACCATTGTTACTATTTGTTGTTATAACACATTATTTAGACGAGTTATCATTACAACTATGCAATGTCTTTGGTTATATCACGCACCTTTCATTTGGGATATAAAAGACGTAATGTCGAGGAAGTGACGTATATGACAATGACACAGGAAATGACGTACTTGGAATGTGGATGTTGCCTGCCTGCCATCTTGTCCCTCACCTTCTCCGCTTCTTTCTGTACATCGGCCTGTAGTAGGTAGGATAAAACATTAACCAACACAACACATTATTAGCTTCCATTATGTCCCATCGTTTTCCTTCCTCTGATAACATGACATAACGTTATATAATA
The DNA here is from genome assembly GCF_035083965.1 of Branchiostoma lanceolatum. Classification (NCBI taxonomy): domain Eukaryota; kingdom Metazoa; phylum Chordata; class Leptocardii; order Amphioxiformes; family Branchiostomatidae; genus Branchiostoma; species Branchiostoma lanceolatum. Next base: position 4,424,306 of record NC_089728.1, read on the forward strand.
CCCTCTCAAAGCAAACAAATAGTATCGTTGTAAACTATCATCTATCAGCACTTACGATGCTGGCGATGAAATTTGAAACGATTGCGTCCATTTCCACCATCCTTCCCGCCTGTTCGAAAGACAAGAAAAGTATTACAGGAATATACATTTCATCAACAAGTTGTACAAAGGTAGCCAAGCCTATGAAAAAGCCTACAAAATGCACTAAGGTATCTAGCTGTGTCGACGCCAGAAGTGAAGAAAGTAGGCGAAGGCGTTTCAGCACCAAGGCTGAGCCAATAGACACAACAGCGCGCGCATCGCGTGCTTTTAACTTAACATTTCTGCTGTAAGCTATGATGGAGCCATCGCTCCATAACACTAATACGGCAGTTTAACGACGTATACGTATGCCCTTGACCAAATGACCAATAAATCCTATAAAGAGACATGTACTAAGATGTAGCTGTGCCGACGCCAGAAGGGCGAAGAGAGTAAGTGAAAGCTTTTCAGCGCCAAGGCTGAGCCAATAGACACAACTACTGCATTTCTACTGTAAGCTAGGATGAATCGTACTTTTCATTCAAATATTCCGCTACAAGCTAGGATGGAGCCAGCGATTCATAACGCTCAGACTCTGTTGGCATTCTCCCTGCTGCCTAACTCCATAACCAATAGGGAATTGGGCACCAAACGGCTACTTCAGTGTGCCAAAGGTTAACAACTTAAGAGATTGACGAGATGCGCTATTAAACACCGAAAGTGTTAACGTTAGTACCTGACTAGTGAGTCCACCTCCCAGCTCCCTGGCGGTGTGACACTGATGGTTGATGAAGTCTACAAGCTGGAGAGGCTTCATGGCAGACTGGTACTGCAGTGAAGAGCGGGGTTCAGAAACATTGTCGTTCACTTCGTAATATAATAGAAAAAAAGTGGGAACATGAAGGTAAAAATTGATTTAATGCTGTTGTTTCTGTTGCAAGTTCTTGCCCGAGGGCTAATCGCAACATGAAACAATGCATAGAAAGGGTATACTGTACAGATAGTGCGAGTTTACAATGTTGACAAGTGGAACAAATGGCTATTCTAGATTGCATCTATTCTACATGTAACTACTACGGAATACAATCTACGCTTTTTGGGTTAAATACGGACAATGACCTACCGAGAGAATCGCTCGATGGTGCAAGTAGACACGCCTATGTAAGTAACGCCACTCTTTCTATGAAGACGTTTCAAATCTATCAACCTTCATACCTTTCGGGAACATTGAAAACAAAAGAACACCACAGAATCTTGAATCTTACCGGGATGCCTCTTTTGTTGTCTCTTGTGAACCACATGATTCTTGGATGTTGCGTAATACCGAACCTACGACATGGAAAATAAAAGAGACTGTCTGTTAAACACCAGAAGAATCCGCAAAATGAACAATGTACTACGAGATAAAAGCCACGGCAAAATTTAAGTTGGTCTCACCTTTTCCCTATTTCTGGGTGTGTTTCGGTGTCTACTCTGGCCACGACAATCTGTGAAATAGACAGTCTGTTTAGCATCTTCACAGTAGTATATAAACTCCATAGTCCATACCATCGCCGGTTTGTTGAAGTTGCTAAATGTGCTAACACGCTCCTTATGCAATCTTTTCATCCCTTTTTTTACATCTAAATCATTAGTATTATGCAGGTTTCTTGCTACAGGTAGTCAGTATCTATCGGCTGTCACGGACTCACCGTTCTCTCGTTGTGGAACGTCTCAGCGACCATTTCGTAGTCAGGCTGCAGTTTCTTACATTTGTAGCAGTCCGCTAGATGGTACGACAAGAATCATTACTGAATAGCCCTGTCTAATCACAATTGGAAGAAACAATAAGTTATGTTACGCGTGCAAGGCAATGTGATTTATTGTAATTGCCAGGCAAAAATGTAATTAAGAAAGTCAAGTTTACTGACATGTACAGAATGGTTGAATGGCCCACTAAACTATGGGAGAGAGTGAATGAGTGAGTGATTGAATGAATGGTAGAATAGGCAACACTATTTTTATCTTAGTTTTAGCAAGTCAGGACAACCCCCTCCCAATGTATTACAGTACCCCTTACTTGTATTGTAGAATTGTAGCATGACGAATTTATCCTTATCCATGACGATTTGGTCGAAGTTGGTCGAGTTGAGTTCCATAGTGAAGATCTTGGGAACCCAGGTAGTGGGCGCGTGCTGCTCGATCAATTCAACAAACGCCGCGATGGAGTGACGCCCCTCGTACCTCATAATTTAAAGGAAACAGAGTAAAGAATTCGAAGATGTATGAAACAAAGGTAAAGCGGGTATCTCACTGGACAGCGCCAAATTGAGGTAAACAATTAAATTGTGCCAACTTTGCGAATTTTCGCCAATTTTTCCTTGCGGTCACACTGAAGTGCGGTGCACGTGTAGACTACTCGTGACCTCTGCAAACCAAATAGCCACGACCAGCGTTTCACATTATCAGTTTCGGCTTCAAATCCTATACAAGATAACTTATATTGGAAATCGCAGTGTTGCCACTGAATTAAAAACAGTTGTACAATGATAAAGTTTCATCAAAGAGAGATTTGCAGTGATTTTTTTTAAATTATTTTTAAATTTTAAAAAACTTTGCAATTTCAGGCGACAAATTGGGGCCGGTTTGTGCCACTTTTTAATACCTTTCGCAATTTGGACCAGACCAGAGAGATACACGATTACAGATACACTGTTACTTTTAAAGATGTTTAGGTTTTCGCTGGTGGTTGAAACACATCATATCAGCATTGTAGATAAATCATATCGAATATGCCACACTAGAGAATGGGTATCAGAACAGAAATATGACCATAAAATATATGTGACTAAAAATTAAATAAAAACTCACGGTTGGTGCTGGGTAACTCCCTTTGGATAGTAGAAGATGGTTGGAAAGGTGGTGGTGCGGAACCTGGTCACGAGAATCCTGTCCTCTTGGGCGTTAACCTTCCCGATGACGACATCGTCTCGTTCCCGGTACCTCCTCTCCACGTCCTCCCATTTCGGCTCCAGTTTCTGGCAGACAGAGCTCCCTGGTGGGGTGAAGGGAACATGTTCTGATATGTGACCTTACATCCATTCAACCTTTCCGAACAATTCAGCTAACAAACAAACAAATGAGGAGCAGGAAACCAACTTAAGTGATGACAAAAGTAAGAAAACTGATCAATCCTTCCATCCGCCCACCTGTCCCTCCTTCTCTCATACGACCATCCCTATCGGTGAATTTCTACTAACAAGTGGTTGAATCTACATGTACTTCTGTTAAACCCACTTTTCGTCACTTTTTTGAGCGTTACTTATTCGTTTTTAATCTAAACGAGTTCTATCCTACTATATGAAGTGGCCAGATACGTGATATGATATATGTTATGATATCATATGATGTAATGTAATGTGATGTGATGTGAGATGAAATGAAAAGTTATGACACGATATGAATGAATGAATGAATGAATGAATGAACTTCATTGGCACAATATATGGCAACAATGACAAGGCTACAACTACAAGAATATGGACGTAAATGGCATACCGATATAATATACGTTTCTGTCTGTTACAAAACATTCTCTCTTTTGTAAAGCGCTACATATGTATTGGCTATGATATGGTGTACATCTCCACTCACATTTCACATAGAACTGCACCAGCACGAACTTATCTCCGCGTGTGACCTGGAAAAAGGGACCATCATTCCTGCAGTATCCATAGGACATTTCTGGCCCTTAATCTGAATCTGTCGAGTGGAGGAATCATCACAGTATACAAACGTGTGTCGCTTAAGATCCAACTTATTACATCATAGTATAAGATCCAACTGATTACATCATACGTGCGTTCTACATAACTACTAGCACTGACAAAATGCAGAGTCAGCAGTTTTCCCACTCCCCCCCCCCCTCTTGCCAATGACACTCATATGTGTGAGTATTTGAAAAGTGACTGAAATATTGTTGTCTCTGTACGATACCTGGTCATACGTGGTGTTGTCTAGTCGCATCACAACAGCGCCTGACTCGGGACAGACCGCCAGACATGTAAAGACTACCACAGACACCGCGGTCCACATGTTAGCTGTGTAGAACTCTTTCTTTGTTTCTAACTGACGTCTTATATGCCGATTTATGTTTGCCTGGACTATTCCCATTGGAGCATTAGGTAGTCAAAAACGTCATCTGAAAAACCAAACGTACCCATATACAGAAATTGTGACCAAACATTTCGCAGACGTCAACATTTCAATACATGATATACATAAGACACTTTATCAATAATACCAGAGCCTTCTATATACTCAAATTACAAATATAATAACCAAACTACCCCTTTGGTTTAATATTCTGTTCCAACAATTGACGTGGCAAAGACATAAATGGCGTGGGCATTGGAAGACACTCACAGCTGTTACATGTAGGCGAAAAACAGTTGCTAGGCAACGCGGGACGCCATGACGTCGCACACAGAGCTGCGAGTCGCGCCATCTTAAGTTTGAAATTTTCCTCACATGTGTTATTTGTAATCAAATAGTGAAAGGGATTTGATGAATTTTTAAACGTATGAAATTGCACAGAAAAAGTGAAATATTGAGAAAACGCTGTGACGATAATAACAGCTGTTGCTATCCTGCTTAATCTCTTGAATCCGGCTTTACCCTGTGTACACGCAAACCATTGATATTGAAATGCATGCTTTTATTTCTTTAGTCCCTAAAAAGATCAATACATACCACAATGACATGATGGATATAACTCTATTAGAGCGACCCCATATCCCTTCCAACTTCCGTTAAAATGTAGAATGCAAAATAAAAACATAAAAATGCAGTTATTTCACGTACATGCTCTCCAGTTGGTTCAACCGCTAATTGCTGTTCTCTGATTGGTTTAACTGCTAAATAATTGAGCGGGCAGTCAAGATCGGTATAATCATTACATGAGGTAGAATCTAAGTATGGTTGTATGTGGGTCATATACTGTATAAAGAAATTGATCCTTTGAAATTTCATCGATGAATCCTTTGAAATGCTTACATTCACCCTTACACTGAAATATATGGTGAAGAAACGTTGGGTCCATTCTTTGATTGCATTGCACATAATCACATAATCGCTGAGGAAGTTACGTAATGGGTGTGACGTAAAGCGCACACCTGCTTATGCAGTATTGTATGCGAACGCAAGAGGCGCCATACGTCCGCCTCACTTCTCTGCAAGTGCAAGATAGAGTGAAGATCTCTTGGTCGATATCCCTAGAACATTTTTCGTTACATTTGTTTGTAAGCGCAAGTAATCAACAGTCCATATCTAAATCATGAATAAGTGGGTTGTTAGGGACTGCAAAACTGGAAAGCTTTTGCCGGCAATTCTGTATATGTGCATTTCTGAGTTCTACTTGTTCGTTTCGCATACACGGCTATCTTACCAGTCCAATTCACGCCTTCACAGCTCCCTGTTTAACGGCAAACATTTGCCCATTTGCCCATCATCTAAGTCAACACAACACATCAGTTACTGTTGTCTTGTCTTACTGTCGCTAACTAATTTGATACAAAGCTGATCATTGTGCTCCATAAGTGGATAGGACAACACGGTATATGATATATAAAAGGTTCTGGGTTCGCATCCATAGCAGGCCATAATCATGGTTATGCCCTTATATAGACACCACAATCCAAAGGGCAATGTTTTAATTTCATTCTATTGCTTTGAAAGTACACATCGGTTTTATGTTATGCGTAAATAGTTTATGTGCCATTGACACCAGAGATCAGAGATGTGTTGCTTGTCACGATTTGAAAAAGATAACATTATCATTTGCAGAAACATACTAGGATCTTCAAAATATAGACACCACGTCGATTTCATGTGTTGATAGTTTGTGTCTGTGCCATTGAGACCATTCGAAACTCGCAAGCGGCCTCAATGTGTTGCTTGTCACAATTTGGAAAATAAAACATTACCATTTATAGAAACATGCTACGATCTACGATATACACTTCAGGCCAAGTGACAGTGTTTGAACTTCATTCCATTGCTTGGAAAGCACACATTGGTTCGATTCTATGTGTTAATAGTTCGTGCCTGTTTGTACAGGTTGTATGAGGTGAAGATTTGTGTCAACTGTGGTTAGGACGCGTGAAGTGGTCTGATGAAGTCCACCCATTGTGTTCGAGCGAGTTGGGTACAAGTTGGGAAAACATCGTCTCTGTGCGCCCCGGTGGTAATTGTTGCTTCTCTACGCATGACCGTGTGTTTGGGTGGGAAAAGTAAGCCGTGAAGAACGGTAAACGTACCGCAGGCACGTCCTGCAAACAAAGATGGGGCTGTTGGGACAAGATTGGGCTCGTAGACATGATGCTACTCTTCAAGAATCCAAATAAACGCCTCTACTTTCTCCTGAGATTGTTTTTCTTGTTTCTTCCGTTTCATGGTGTCCAAAATCAACAGGTAGCTATATACGTAGCACACGTACTGGACCAAGTCCAAGCTATACATATATGGATCTGTATGTATATGCCAATCTAAATAAAGATGGCATGGCTTTATAGTTGAATGACATCTGGAAAGTCGATCTTATAAGACAAAATGTGTCTAGTACGTCTAGTATTAGCGATTCTTTTATTATGACCTTGTAACGCAGCAGGAAAATAGTAATCTCCAAGCAGACCCAACGGTTGCGTAGACCGTATCCAACTGGCAGAAAAAAATTCTTGCAACCGAAGCATTTTGATGTGTTCAAAAATTCGTATTTTCCACGAACGACCGTAGAGTGGAACTCGTTGCCACCAAGTTACGCAAGTACCGTGGAAGCATCCTCATTAGACAAGCTTTAAACAATGCATGCAGTCAGATATGCGAAGGTTAGACGTGACAGGTCGCTCGGTGTAATATAACCAGCTGCTGCTGCGCCGCGTGCCTGCGAAGCTGGTGTGTTAAGCCGAATGGCGGTTATACCGGCTATATAGATACAGATAGAGATGCAATAAAACCACCTTTTGCCAGTTGGATACGGTCTTTGCAACCGTTGGGTCTGCTTGGAGACTAGGAAAATCGACCGCCAGACGCGTCTGCGAGGTCTAAATTACATTTTCGGCAGTAAAACGGCCAGTGCTCTCTCGATAATCGCGTGATGCGTTTTAGAGATCGGTCGATGTTCGCAGGTCCCCAACTGGCCAATGTATAGCCAACCCACAAAAAAAGTAGAAAGCCCGACAAAAACGCCTAAAAACACGTCAAAAACCAGCCGAAATCCCTCCTCTTCTTGGAGAGTACCCTCGATAATCGCGTGATGAGTTTTAGAGATCGGTCGTTGTTCGCAGGTCCCCAAGCCCCGTACAATGTGATGTGGTAGATTGGTTTTGTAAAAGAAAATATACTCGAGTCTATGGTGGCAATTTTTGAATTCGGTGTCCTTTTGGCGATCGAGCAAGAAATACGACCGAAGCTCGTCGACTGTGTGACAAGAAACGACCTCTAGAGGCGACAGACCAGTACTGCAGCCGCGAGAATGTCCTTGACCTCCGAAGGTCCTTCAAAGTATAAGTGGGCGTACATCTAGTGTTGGTTAGAAGTTTCTATTCATTGAAGATCACTGGACACGCTCGTCGAGCTATCATTTGAGTTACAACCCGATGATGAAAAAGTATCTATGTTTGACTAACTTACTAAGATGTTTCTATGCATATGACATTCCGCTAACTGTTGTACTCTCCAAGCAGAGGTTGATGGGGCAGATCGTCACCGTTTTATCATATGCCGTTGTTATTTTTTTCGCTGTTATATGGGCCAGCGAAAAAAAAACGGCATATGATAAAACGGTGACGATCTGCTCCATCAACCTCTGCTTGGAGAGTATAACTGTTGGGGGTGTAAACACCGTGCGATTTTGATGTCGTAGGATTTTCAAGCAGGTTGTGAAAGAACCAGTCGCAGACAATGCTCTAAGACAACTTTTCGGTAACAAGACCTCTGCATTTTGTATGATGCACGACTACACCAAGAATGCCCTCAAGTTTGCGACCCTACGACGATCGTACGACGACTCACGGTGTCCAGGCCCTTCATGGTGAGATGTGGATGCCTTCTTTAGTTTACACCCTAAATCTGTTTTCATACCACATTGGATACAGCATGGAGAAACGGGGTTTCGTATAACGATTTAGTGAAACCCGTTGCGTTGTGAGACGAAGACTCCTGACTCTACAACGGTTGGAATTCACCTTGAGCAAGTTTTCATAAATGCTCTTCGCAATGTCTTGCCCTGTACCTTGTTTCCCAAACAAAGAACCCGCTGTCTCCTCAGCTCGTCTCACACCGATTCCATTACACTAATGACACAGCTACAGTACTTCTGTTTTGGAAACTGCCCCGTATATCTGTAGGATCTTCTCTCTATTGTCTGAGCCTGGCGACGCGGACAGCTCGCTCTTTCCTCTCTCTCCAGTGTTACAACATCAACAGGTGTTCGCCGTGCCCCAACCTTGGTCTTTAGTGGAAGCCTGCCTAGTAAAGTGTTTACTCGCAGTCTACACACGCACGCTGACACGAACGTTTTGATCTTTCTCCCAATGAGTTCAAGATGGCGCACTGCCAGCTGGTGTCTTAGCTGTTTGATGATCATGAAAACTCAGGCGTTGCCGACAACCGGCTTTATGTGTTCTGTACATCAAATTCAAGTTCAGTTCAAGTTCAAGTTCAAGTTCAAGTTCAAGTACAAGTTCAGTCAGTCACAATCGTCGCGGTGATAGGGTTACGACAGCACATTGGGACAGCCGTGTATGCATCGTACAATTTCAAGCTGTCTTGTTGTATGCTGTAGATCCTTGCCTACGGTCGGATCTGTCATAACTGAGCTGAAACTTCTACTACAAAAATCGCAGGACGAATGTTGCCTGCGGTCTCCTGTGTCCTATATACTCTGTCGAAACACTTGTTTGGTTGTTGATTGAATAGTAAGTGATTGACATTGCTTTGCTACATTTTGATCAATTCGTGATATTTCAGCTTAAGTTATTCTTAGCAGAAACAAGGCGGAACAAGTACACCGTGATACGGTTTCCCTCAATTCCCTCGCCATGTGCTCCTACAAAAACAGACTTTTGACACAGACGTTTGTGCTCTTCAACGTTAACAATTGAGGAACTTTTTATAACGTGATATTTGGCGGTTATAGAATAGTAGTAGTTGCGCGGTCTCGTAACAGGTGGGTTTGTATCTGTCGATAATTTACTGGTGTGAGACTGAGACCTTCACCACAAATGCCAACAACAAACCTTCGGCTTCTGATGTGCGGAACACAAACAAACAACAGTCCAACACACACGGCCACCTGGCATACACCTGCGCCTTGGCAATATGTTCATTCTCTTTGTAACCTAACCGAAGGCATTTATAGTGTATACCTCACTAGGGTAGTAGGGTGGCACTAGTGTAGTTAGGGCTGTTGATTTATAATATAGAGGTTCCTGGGCTCGAATCCCTAGCAGACCCCGATGTTTTGTCCTTGGGAAATGCACTTTACAGCTATTTCCTCACTCTACTGAGGTGAAAATAAGTACCTGGCTCCGGTTAGGGACGTCCTCTCGGATGGGACGTAAAGCCGGAGGTCCCGTGTTTGAACACGTTTAAAAGAACCCACCACACTTATCTAACACTTATCAAAAAAGTATAGGTTCATCCTGGTGTGAGTGGATCAAACCTTACGAACCTTGTACCTACTGTACAGAACTAGTACGTTACGCCTAAATTCAGTTTACTGGTTATGCGAAACAAACATACATTTCATTACTTTCGTCATGGACGCTACATTTTCACTGTCATCGGTCGGCTAGGTTTTTTAAGCCCAAAAAGTCGATACTGTTTTGAAGTAGGAATTGGCTTAGGGGATTATGAAACAATAACGTTCGGGAATTCTATTCGCTATTTTCTTTCAAGACGGTGTGGGTATTTTCTCTTCCCCTAACATCTACATGAACGTACAGTCAGCACGTGCAAAGCCTCTTGTCAACCCGACAGTCGTTTGAGGTGTTTCGTGAGATCACTATCGTGTTTTTCACAGTTATTCATGTCGCTGAAGAATACTTCGTGCGAAAGACAATGCATGGAAAAGGTCCAATACGTTAGCCACAGGCTGTATTTAAAAGTGGCGGTTTCTGGTGTTTTGTTCTGCAGTATATATGTACACAACCTTCAAGTTCTTTTCAAAGTAGCCTGGAGTTGTAAAAACTGCTTTGCCGTTTTAATTCTTGTGATATCGTATCGGCGTCTGCAATTCCTAATTTACCTTTACTGCTGACTTGTGGTTTTTAGATGTCACTCAATCTAGCCTGGATGCCAGACCCCTAAACTCTGAAATCTCCCCACACGATAGAGATTTCAGAGTTTAGGGGTCTGGCATCAAGGCTACACTCAATCATCCGCATAGCCTGGTATCCAAACCTATTATAGCTCGCGAGTCTCTTCTGTCCTATCTATTTGTGGAGAGGACAGACCTAATATATCTAGCTCCCCAGTCTCTTCTGTACTCTCCGCAAATAGATAGGACAGAAGAGACTCGGGAGCTAGATATGATAGGTTTGGATACCAGGCTATCATCCGCAGGCATCATCTGTACATGTATGGCGGCATTAGACATCTGTCAACGTGTGTTTAGATGTGGATAAACAGAAAACAGCTCGATGTATAAGATAGTTGGAATGTGTACGGGGACTTCCACTACTACGGCCACCTGTCACTCGCCTGAACAGTTCAATGTTATGCAGCTACGCCGCCAGCCGCCTGGGGGCATTCTCCGGTCGGCCTTACATAGCCGAGGCGGGCAAGGTCACCGCCCAGAGACAACGCTATAAAAGCCGGGACCCACCCAAGGTTAGAGTACAGCTGTCCATGTCGTCACGCGAGTGTGCGTGTATATACACTGGGTCTGCTTTCATTGCTGAAGAGTCGCACACTCACTACAGTCTTTCAGACCGACCCTGACTGTCCATCACAATTAGGACAATTAACATTTCAACCAATGTTGGTCAATGATAACATGGCCAATGAGATAGTGGCTGCATGTCCATGAAATATTTACATTTTGTTATTTTGCATTTCTACCTTTTCAGAACCTTATCGAGTTTGAAAAGACCTGACTGAAATGTTGTACGATAGAGAACTGAGCTTTGTATATGTTTCAACTCGTTAAAGTAAGAGTTATGATGATAATGATGATCGTCGTTTCGACGCAGGTGGGCGGCTATAGACCCTGGTGTTTGATATTCATTCATTTCTTCATTCATTTCTTCATTCATTCATTCGATGATCTAGCTTATTCAAATCATTGGGATAGCTACACACAAACAAATGATATGATTTAACTAGAGTAATTTCATCGGCGACGACAAAAACACGAGTGCGGCCTCCATATGGATACAACTGCCTATGTACGGGTGTTGACCTATCTTAGAGGCCTGTTACTAGGCTACATCGCACACATGCTCCCCGTTATTCACGGCGACAGTTTACACATAGCGCGGATTCTGTGCCCTGCTGGCTACATAACCGGGCCAAATACGGGGCGCGGACCGGGAGGTTAGCGTCCGCGGCCGGCAGGCGTGCCACGGGACACCCGATAGTCGGACTGACGTTCAGGGAACACTTGTCAGCTTCCTGAATTAGACCACTTGTTGCGCACCTCGGAGCTGAGGTCTCTCACTAGTGGTACAACCGTTTATGATTCAGAGAGGATGGAACGAAGGGTGTGGCTGGGGCGGTTCTGTCATCATGTTTATCAAGGATGACAAGGATGCGTTGTAGACATCTGAATCACCATCAAACCACCTCTAGACCCGCGGTGCTCTAGGCCTAGTACATGTAGTATCTGCGTGCGAATGATAATTGGGATATCAACAAAGCACCAGACTGCCCTCACAAGCCTGGAATCACGATCCAGTAAACGGATGAGCGGCCTAGATTGGAATATGACCTTCCTACCTGGCCGAAAGGATCAACTCTACTCTACTCATCAGCTCAACAGACCGAACTCTACATACAACGTTCTGAGAATTCACTGAGAAAGTCATTTCAAAGACCGTTTATGATTGGAACATGAGCCCACACTGACGTTAATCACATTCCTCGCTTTGACAAATAGTCCCACCCGCTAGATGATATCATAATCCGAATAAGCGGCTTTAGAACCAGCCGCTACTCACCGCATCCCGCAGACATGACCCCCATATTAGGAAACATGCCCCAGTCGTCCCACACACCACCACATCTGGCCAGTCTCAAAGAACAAGACATTCTTTCAACTACTTGTTGCATGTCTTCCGCGGGGTGCCTATTTGTTGTTCGTTATGACTGTGTTTCCTTGGCTGCCCGTGAGCCGACTTTTCTTGATCTTGGCTAGCTTGGCTAAGACGGAAACGCCCCGGGATTTTTCTTGCTTGACGTCACCAAAATAAAGTTGCTTCTGGTTTTAGAGAGTAGGGTGAGCAGTTATATAGAAAAACAAACCGAGGGTGGGGGCTAGACGGTTGGGGGAAATATACTGTTCGCTGTATCCTGTCTTTTTTTGTCTACTATTGATTAGAGGTATATGAAATAAAAGCACTGAATACCCCCCTCCAGTTTTGTCTGAAACAGGCCTATCAAAATCGCTCTTGACCTTGATTATAAAGTCAGAGAGGTCCCTGTGTCAACTAGACCAAAGAAACATACAAAACCAGACGAAACTGCTAGGGGGGCCAGACGGCATGAGATATCAAACCGGAAGTTCCGCTGCAGTACCATAACAAGGCGCTAGATATATAATTTCAAAGTCTTGTCAAGACCTAACCCACATGCCAAATATCGAGACAATCCAGCCTTCGCGAGTTACACACACACACGCGCACTCTACCTAAAACAGTTTGGCGAAGGCAAAAAAAAAGGTCAGGTTTTATCAAAGTTCACTAGGAGGGTGACAACCGCCGGAGAACTGTATCCACAACGCCCACTCGGCAAATATTTGGCGGCAATCCAGTTGCAACTTGTTACGCGCCTGCTCGTGTTGTGAAACGGAATACAGTGGAGGAATGTTACCTGTTATCTAACCTATGTACTACAGACATTTCATAGGCCTGACCTTCCACAAAGACACACTGTTTGAGTAAGCGTAGCGCGGCTGTGATGTTGGAGAGGGTGATTACAAACAGTGACGATTCAAGTACGCAATAGTGGTACAGTAAAGTGTGTGAAAATGTCCGTTTTGAAAGAATAGCTTACCGGTAACGTTGCAGCTGATATTTACATTAATTAGTAAGAGTTTCAAAGTAAGTTTTTGTATTTTCCGGTTGAACTTTAGCTGCTGAAAACTTTGAGAACTTTGGCTGCCGAATAATAAAAACCAAAACATTGACCAGGCACTTAAACCACTATTTGTACGTGCAATGGTATATGATAAGGTTTGACGATACGCCCTATGACTCTTGTGAGTGGGCGGTTTATAAACATTTTCAACGCTTAGATTTTAGTTCAGCTGTTCTTCTACATTATTGTTCCTGTCTTCTGATTCCTGACATCGGCGTTTTCAACTTCCTGTTGCAATGAAAGATTACGTCAAAATCACATGTCTGTGACCTCCACATACGGTATCACGAGGTGGTTGAGATCATTGTGTCAGTGTATCTAAGGGGCGCAGACGACGTTATCTGCGAGAAAAGGGGATACCGTGAGAGAGAAACAGCATTCTCCGGGCCCTGTGCGTCCTGCCCCGCCAAATATGGAGGCGGGACACGCTGTCCCATCTCATCGGCGCATCTGGCGTTCCTCCCGTAACCCAACACCCAACCAACTACTTGTTGGCTTTCCAAAATCAGACCACTTGCTTGGCCACTTGCTCGCGCCTCCATATTCGGGCCTGCGGAGCGCAGCGAGGGCAAATTTAGATCAAACGCATTGCGAGATTTATTATTGCACTATGGATGGAAAATACGGCGGGTGTGGCTAATTTGGTAATGCTTATCGTCAAGTCTTGAAGTGCAGCGACTTTCTGTTTTAATTAAGACTTTTTACAGGCGACATTCTGACAGAAAAACGACTGCGAGTTTAGAGCGAGGCCTTATGGCGGAATGTACGGGTCAGAATCTGAAGCTCCGCGGCAAATTCGATGCCTTTTGCACGCACACGAGCTCACATGTACGACCTTGGCGGAAAGGTCACGGGGACACCGAGCCTTATTTTCTCTAAAGAAGGAGAGGCTAGAGAAATACCCACTAACTCTAGACACACAGGACCTTATATAAGCTCGTCTGAAGATCAGCGCATAAACAGGACTTCCCGGTGTTTATGGAAATTCCGCCGGGGATCAAATGTAATTGGTAAAATTTGGACCAGCTTGAGAGTTGAGTTTCCGAAAAACAAAGGACCGATTGATGGATGGAAGAGGGTGAACAACTCGGGTCGATGCTGTCATGTTACGGGAATGTTGTCCTGCCGCTGTACAGGCGGGCCTGCATAACAGCCATGGTCAAGGTCGACTACAAGGTCGACCAAACAATTTAGATTGTCATAAATGTATTTCCTGAAATGCTTTTGACCATAGCTTCCCTCATATTGATAACTAATAGTAGAGCTTTACAATACTTTCTATATTCTATGATCCGAATATTTCATATACTTTATAACGGTAGCCTGACATCTCCGAATGTAAGAGAATACGTGCTGCTTTCCGCATACTAGTACAACCGGGGGTCAAAAACCTGGAGTTTGCAAGAATGTAGACCTAAGGCACGATAGCCGTTGCTATGGTGACGGAAGTAGCCCGGATGACAGACACTCCCCAACGCCCCATTGAAACCGCCCATCTCTCGTGGTATGATTTTACTTGAACACAACGCACAGTGGAACATTGCTCACATATATGCTATTGGTATACTGTGTGTTCCATATTAAAGGGGTAGTCCACTAGAGGAACAGTTCCAACTATTTAAACTTCGACGATTTCAACTTGACAACCAGACAAGTTGAAGACTTCATTGTTCAAGTTCAGAAAATTCGAGCTTTGTATGTGGTTCGGATCTCTCTCGGCATTGTTCGTTGTTGTCGACACTTCACTTATCCACTAAGAACACTACTTCGTAGTCCTGGCATGGAGTCCGGCCTTGTTAGCAATATTCCGCTTGTTACGGTCGCTACTCCTCTAGACTGTGGGCTATTCTGTGCCCGTCCTGACCAGAAGCATAACGCCTAGTCGCCTGAGGGAATAATAGATGGGAGAACTAAAGTGAAGCCAGACTCTCTGTAAAAGGCAATGTGGCCAGTATTAAACCTAACCTTGGTCACGTAAAAGCAGAGACATTGGATCTATCGTGAGTTAGCCCTCCACCTTTACGGTAAGGCCCTGTAGGCTGTACTAGAAGTTGATTTTGAGTCTCCATCTAATAGACGGACCGTCAGTATCATTCGTTTATGTTATTCTCTCCACTTCAGTTTACTTGACACAAAAACTTGTTTCTCATAAGTCTGTTTGTTTCTTTGTTTGTTTGTACCTTCAGAGATAAAATGAATAATTTCCTGTTCCCTTGTTATCTTGACAATGATAATCTTCAAATGTACAGTCTGTAGTTCCAATCTTTCACGTTTTTTTCTTGTCCAGGCCTATCAGTGTGATAAGGTCATCCTACAAATAAAGACATAAGTGTGCCCACATGGGCCTGCTGGGAGTGAAGCCCTTCAGAACGGCTGTTCAGCAGCGGATTGTTTCAACTTGCAAGCATCAAAGTCAGAGGACGTCGTTCCGCCGGTGATGTTGGCCTGTACATCACATGTGGGTAAAAGGGGAGCCGCACTAGCTTACTTCTACTGACCTGAATTAGTGCGGCATGAACTAGTTAGACTGACATTAGGCCACAGTAAATTGTATTGATGACACCAGCGCGCGCATTGATTTTCGCCTGATTTCTAAATAAAAAAATAAAAAATAAAAAGTTGCTCCCCTCTGGAGACACTCAATATGACGGAAAATACCGAAAATGGGAAATATGTCATGTTATGTGGTAACCTTTAGTGTACTGGTAGAAGTGAAACCAGTGAGGCAGCCTCGATTGTAGCTGAGTGTAGTTACATTAGTAGCGACATTAGGGCGATACGAGCTAAGTGATTACTAGTGTCATTTTGAACACTTTGGATTTGGGCTGTATCTCCTTCGATTTGTTTCTGGAGGTTGCATGGTCGCATCTCTCCCAAGCACTGTGTGCTGCCGATGTTCTAATTAGTCGGCGGACGACACAAACCACCGTACAGAGTAACCAGTACGTGGATCCTGTTAGGTGTTTCACAGAGTAGCGGATTCAGCTGTGGTCCGAATCCCCTCTATTTCCGTTTCTTAACCTTTGTAGTCTCTCTTGTGGTCAAGGTCACAAGTGTTTCTTGTGTGATGTAATCTTCCTCTACATCTCTGGGGCGTGGTCTTTTAATCTCCAAGCAGACGTAAGGGTCCGACTCAGTCTCAGTGTTTTGCGCTTTTTTTGGGTGGCATTTAATAGTATGTCTATTTATTCATCCACCAGTCAGTATAAGTAAAAGGGTAGATAACGGTCGCCCCATAGACTTTTTGAGACCGCAGGGGCAGCGGGTTGTTCAAGATCCACAGTCACTGTGTCTAGGGCATGGTATTGGAAGGCGGAACCCATCCCTCTCCCTCCGCTGCCTTTTACCTACCCAACTTCCGAAGCCAGGGACCCATTTTTACACCTGGTTGGAGTGAGGAAAGTTGTGTTGAGGGCCCTTTTTAAGAACACGACGTCTGGCCAGGAATGCAATGATTCGAACTCGTGACCCGAGTCGATCTTGCGTTTGCTAGTTAGCCATTCATACCATTCATAAGTAGATGATTTTATAAACAGTAGATCGATGTTTTCATTGTAACAGAAGAAGGAACATGCCCAAACGTATAATTCATATAAAGCAAGGTGGAGGTTTTTCTTGATGACACACGGTGTTTCAACGTTGTTTTTCTTTTTCTCGATCCCGGCCAAGAATTCCGCACCCTGCCTCGAACTCGGCGGTGTGTTCCCGCCAAATATTTGTGGAGCCTGAACAGTTTGCGGTGACACCGGGGGGCGGCTGCAAACAGGTTTCTTCTGCTTCCCATTAGGCGGACCCTGCTGTCGGCAGCTTCCAGGGGCGGCGCGCACACTGAAACATCGGCTATAGTCTTTCCTCGGCACTTGGCCCAATTCCCACTGACGGATTCAGCAAGTGGTTGCAAGCTGACTCACCGCACGCAAACGAATATGAGGAAGAGCGGGGCGACCAGAAAAGGGCCCAGCTCGTATGGATGAAAGTTTTATGGCTATAAACATTTAAAATTGCCAAGCTAGAAACATCCAGAGAAAATTCATGCACTCATGTATGTACATGAGCGATCATCGCATGCAATGTTTTTCGTGAGGTTGAAGATCGACGGTATGACGCGGTCACATTCGTCGTAGGTCGTCGTACGATTTTGATGTCGTAGAATTTTTCAAGCAGGCTGACAGAACCAACCACCGACAAGGATCTGAGACAGCCTTCTCCGTAACAAGATCTAATAAAAAGACAGGCTGAATTTTGTACGACACATGGACGGCCATCCCAAGAATATGTCTCCAGTCTGCGACCATACGGCAATCGCAGACTGATCGCGCCCTTATGAAAGTAAAGTCGGCTCCATGGAATACTTCTGTTGATGATCTCCAACGATGATCTACACATCAGTACCGTAAACTGCTAGTAGTTTAAGTTGGCCTGTCATTTTTGGTTGACCCGCCCAGCCCATGTGGTTTGACTCATGTCTGAGGCGAAGTGGGGATGTCTGGGCTGACAGACAGCGGGCGGGACTCGGTCGCGTGGCAAGGTCACACACGCGGGCGTGTCCGCCGCGACCTTGCACTTGGTGATAACGACGCTGTCGTTCCGTCGCCATGGCGACACATCAACATCAACACCGCAACCCAGGCGTGGTTTATACCACCACATATGGTTCGTGTCAGGTGTGGGCACGCGACATTCGGAAGGTGGCGATCTCTTAAACACGACCAGAATACCTCGCTAACACAACAACGCGGGCCGTTGTGATCACAGAGCGAGGACAGAATACTTAAGGCTCCTTATCTGATACCCCAGTGCGACGCTTTGAAGTTCATTGCCAAGTGTACTTTGGTTTCCCACCTGTTGTCTCGCGTGTTTCCCCGCGGGCTCGCTCAACTGCAAGCCAAGATTCCCACAGGGGAGATATCTTGCGGGGGTATTAGTAGGAGACGTTCTTGTGGAGTGAAGTTGGCACTTCTGGACGAGAGGCTTTTACAAAGTTGGGTTTTATACTCTATGGTAGTTCATTGTACACTTTCAGAGGAGGAGAAAAGATGGAAAGCAAAACATGCAACTAAAACGCCCCTGCAATTCCAAAGGAAGCTGCTAGTGGGCCCAAACTTATGTCACTTTCCCCATGCGAAAGAGCTATCTACCACCCAAAAGTTCTGTTGCAATGCCAACGAAAGCCGCCAGGGGACCCAAATCTAATTATTCCTTCAATAGTACAATACCTGACCACATATCAAATTTCACTCACGACAACCCATCCATAGCTAAAAGAGTTATGCTGTCCATCCACATGCAAACAAACGCGAACGAAAATATAACCTTCTTGGCGAAGGCAATAAAGGATGGGCTTCAAAACAGATGATAAATAAAGGAAACAATTCGCGGAAAGGGAGAGAAATATGCATTCACTCGCGTAATGAAAAGTGTCGATTACAAAAAGTGACCGTTCGTTTAATTTACAATCGTTTTCTTGTTTACCGATGCTCACAAAAACGTGTGGATAATTGTTTCTGCAATGTCTGTACAATGTACTCTATGGTACGGGTCGCAGAATGACATAATAATTTACAACAATACGTGATTTTGGTCGTATTTCTGGCCACAAGCCCTCCTATATTTCAGGAGAGGTGATATACAGAAGGCGTGATGTAAACAGTGGGACGGTTGGAATAGATAGGACATGTCGCCCCTAGGCACTGTAACGTCAACAGCTCTCGGTGCATCACATTCTTCGGATGCTCTCTGCCGACCTTGAATGGGGCAACCTGTTGCTAGGACTTGAGTGTATGTTTCAGCTTTAAACATGTGTATGCTCGTTCTTTCATACCCTTGTCGTGACTACATATACTAGTGGCGCATAGGGCAGGACGTTCCCATAACACCTTCTCCAATGGTTACCCCATTTAGGTCCCTTCCGAAAGTCGGATTCAGCCACAACCGAGATGTCCCCAGTACTCTTCAAGCAGAGCATGGGTTTCGGCTGGTTTTTGACATGTTTTTATGCGTTTTTGTCGGGCTTTTTTTGTCTAGCTGGCTAGACAACAAAAAAAGATGACAAAGTAGAAAGCACGACAAAAACGCCTAATAACATGTCAAAAAAACAGCCGAAACCCATGCTCTGCTTGGAGAGTAGTCCCCAGCCCAGGATTGAACCAGGATCTTGACTGCTACCAGTTAAGCTACAGCGACATCAAATGAAAGTAATACAAAACAGGTAAACTGTGAATATAAAGATCTCTTTATTTACTCGGGAAAAGATGGCCATAAGACCCTTTTTACAAATAAATACCGGTACATATACAGGAGTGTGTTGCCACTATCTGACCAATCACTTAATTGGAACTTAATTCTAAACCATCGAAAAGTTACCTGTATCTAACAGGGTGTGATCAGCAATAACTGATTAACTTATTATTGAACTAAATAAAGTAACATATTCCTTGTGAGATTCAAACGAATCCAATAAACTTTTCAAGAAATACGGTGGACTGTTCCCTTTTACGTGGCAAAATTTATGTCGACGAGGTTTTCTATAGAACATCGAAAGCGCGATTGTACGTTGATAAATATGCTGTTGTTTAAGACAAGACACACGTGTCCATGTGTGCCTCGTCACTTCTCACACATCGGTCGTCCCTAGATCGTCTGTATGCGTCGTCATGGCGACCAACAAACGTAAATATTATGGGTCACTGTCCCTGAAATTCCTTGGAAGATCCTCCTACATTCTTGGCACTTAAGATACGGTAAGGTCTGGTACAAAATGCGCTTTGTTCCAACAGTACCAACGTTATACAACAGATGTAACGTTAACGTTACATTATAGTTCCATCCTCAATAAATACAATACATCGTTGTAGTATTATTACTTATTCAAGGTAACGAGAATTGGTGAAACTTGAATCATATGAAACGAAACATCGAATAACAAAACGGTATTTGGTGTATTGTCTGTGTTATTCTTTGTGGGTGGGTCCAGTTTTACGTATTTACAGTGGACACCTAAACTATAGACCAAGTACGTATGATTGTCCGAAATGGCTTTGCCCCTTGCAACATTGTTTCTTATAATATATAAACCTGAGCCTATAGGACGCCTGTATTTACCCGCTAGTAAAGTACTAGTATAGCGTTCGTTGGCACACGGAGTCCGTTTCAGGACCATTACATGCCCTTTGCAACATTGTCCATCTGACTTGAAGGTCAAGTTCTATCCTTGCACAGCTATTGGGGCCTGTGGATCGCCTCTGTCCGCCATGTCCTGCCTCTGTGCCTGCCTGGTTGTTGCCGGCTTGGTGACCTTGCTGCTGCTGCTGCTGCTGCGCAGACAGGCACTCTCCTCGTGCTTGTACAGGTACGACTTGAGCGCAAAGGCCTTGCCGCAGCGCCCGCAGACGTACGGCTTGGCGTCCGAGTGAGTCTGCGTGTGCGCACGCAGGTTGGACTTGTCGGCGAACGCCTTCTCACAGATCTGGCACACGAACGGTCGCTCACCTACACAAGAAACAAATGATCACCGTTAGTATTGCATTTCTGGACATGAAACAATAGAATATATATCTTTTTTTTTGCCTTTTGTAGAACACTCATTCATACAAAGCATGTAACTGTCGGTCTAACTTTGTACATATTACCCCAACTCATTGTGGAGGAAAAGCAAACTTCCTATTTTCCAAGTATCCCATTACACTGCTTCCACCTTACATGCCGAAACTCTACAATATTCACTACGGTACGGACACACACCAAGACAAACAAACAAACTGACCAACTGATTACAATACCTCCGTTTTTACGGAGGTAACAACGTTTTCAAATCTCTCATCAAAACTAGAAGTTGAGGGTTCCTTACCAGTGTGTGTCCTGATGTGCCCCTGCAGTAACCAGGGTCGGGAGAAGCACTTGCCGCAGTACGGACACTTGCACCCCTGCTTGTGTGTGCGGATGTGCATGGACAGGGCAGGCATCGACACGTACACCTGGAACATCGAGAAATAAATCATAAGTTATAAAAATTGATAACAATCATATATCAATGACATTATTTATGACTTCTAAAAACCATGATCAACAAGAGCATGATACAATTTGCTGAACATCGTTGTACAAACTTTAAGTGGGCACCTCGAATGACCTGGCGTTACTGTGTGTGTATGTGTAGCTACAACACCATTGGACTAAAGCCAAACCACACTTCCAATTCTCCAAGTATCCTACTACACCACTTCCGCCTTATATGTTGTCACTCTGCAATATTCACTTACATGCGGACGCACACCAAGACAAACCAACAAAATCCCGAACTGATTACAATAGAGAAGTACATGTACTAGTAATAATAAAATGCTTTCATGGCCATACATTATAGACACCGGACCCGTGTGTTGATTATCATCAAGTCTTGTTCCTTACCTTATCACAGTGCGGACACTTCCTGGCCTTCTTGTCCTGCTGGTCCCGGTGCGTCTGCCTGTGCCGGGCCAGGTTGCTGGACGTGCTGTAGCGCTTGCCGCACTCCGGGCAGTGGTACGGGCCGGTCGGCGTCTCACCGCCGCGAGGACTCACCGACGACTCACTGTCAGACCGCTCCCGTTTGGTCTTAGTCTGTGGTTAACAGAAATAAATAAAGTTATGTACTAAATACTAACTTTACGTTTGGAACCACATCTGTTAGCAGCGGCACCTACTTGTAGTACGTAACAGAACAATTGCCCCGAGAAAGGCGACAGACGTTTTGTTATCCATTCAAGAAGTTTGATTTGCTGGTTCAGCTCTTATTAGAATAGCCCCTTGTCGCACAAGTCACCGTCGGTCATCTTGGACTGTTTTTTATACTTTTCCGAAAAACTGTTACATGTTGCAATTATTCGTCGGGCGAGAATTTGCAAACGAATCATTGCTGTGGTATTCTTCCTACAATAAACTTGAACAAACTCTCGTAATATAAAACCGAAAGGAGACAGAAATCTAGTCGACATATAAAGTAGCGAATGTGTCAGCAAAACCCCTACAACGGTCAGTCCCTAAAAACATTTCTTGGCTCCCTTATCTTCTTTAATGATCGGTCCCCAACAAGAACATGGCGATGGTCGGTGCTGTTTCGGGTTGTGTAATCTTCGGACATCCGAGTTTATTTGCGCTAGTCCCCACGCCACACAGGATTAGTTACGAGTTTCCAATTAGTAAGGGTTTTATATGGTACAGCATTTGGGCGGAAGAGGGTAGTTTGTTTTCGGTCGCTCTGTGAGTTGTTACGTTGTTTAGTGCGGCACTCAGTCGACCAATGGTTAAAAGAAACCATGCCGCAACACTTTACGAAAGTCTTCTAGTGCCAAATTACTCCACCTAGTTCTGTGTCGAAAATAAACACACATTACCCGAGTATAGACTAAACGGCGTGTACGCGGAACAAACAGGCCGAAGTGGAAAGCTAACAGTATAATTTATCTCCAATTTCACGGGCGCTCAGCACGCGTTGAAAAGCGAAAGTTTGTTTCCACGACCATTTCGTGATTAGCATTGCCACACTACGGTATAAACAAAACCCGCGAACCATGCATTCTCTAACAAACTATTACTACATATAGTATATACACAAACTCACCTGTTTGGGTTTATTAGGCGTTGTCGTGACCTTGAGGTTGTCCTCATGGCTGATCTTGATCTTGAGGTCATGGATGTGACTGTCTGGGGGTGGGGAGGGGGGCAGAGCGGAACTCTCGATCGGACTCCGACGGCTGGGGTTGGTGTCCTGGTGGGGACCGGGGGCGACTAGCGGCAGACCGAGGGGGTTGAAGAAGGGAGCGGGGTGGTAACCCTTACTCCAGTCCACGGGAACCAGAGTGACCGGCTCAGGGGCTTCTGAAAATGAAGGAATCGGTTTAAATCTCAGCTACAAAATCTACGAAATGAGTCGGCAAAATTATGAATGTATCTGCCCAGGGTAAAATTACTTGCATCTTCAACGGATGCAAAATGTCGTATGTAGGTGTGCAAATGCTTATTAAGCATATAATGATATCTTTGTCTTCCACTGTCAGGAAAAACTCAAACCCGATAAGTTAAAGATTAAAGTTAAAATTTAGTTGTGGGGCATTGGTACCATAACTCCCTAATGATGCGTGGGACTTTGTAGACGACCGGATAAAGGTGACCCGCCATTATCCTTCAATTATACGTCGTAACTCCCGTCTTTTCACCGCTTCATTGTTCTGTAACATGTCGCGACACCTCGCTATCAGGGATGGACAATAGAAACAGAAATACACATTTCCATGGCTACACAATGACAACCGTTTAAAATGCCCGACACTCCCAGACAGTCCATTATAAACCAATCAAGCTCATACAACAGTTTTTTGGAAAACGCCACAGCGTGGTTTTTCCTATGTCTGTCGAGGCGTCAGACTTCAAAGATATAAGGTGATTTCTGACACAAAGGAAGAATTAGATAACACAATAGGTAGGGAGGATTGTGAATGTCTTGAAACGTTCCGAATTACTTTATTCTATTCTTTGTTTAAAATAAAACAAAGGAAGCCGAAGTCTGGAATCTATCAATCCTCCGATAATCTCAGATTTGAAATGCTCCTTGGTGACCAACATTTGCTGCCATCATCTCACATTTATATCCACTAATTCCGGCAAACAGTAACGACATAATAATAATAAAAAAACATCTGAATAATATTGCAAACACAAGATACAAGTTTTTGAGAATTTTCTAGTCATCTGTTTTTCTCATGTAAAAGATCACATTCCACTTACACTGTTATAGAAAAGATGGCGCGCGGATAAATTTCGGCACACAGAAAAATCCAGATAAACCTAATTCACAAGAGACAACGCAGACCCAGAATCAGACTTCTACCTTTCCGGACCAAAATTGGCGAAGGGAGAAACTTTAGCCGCAACAGGGGCATCTACAGACAAAGGCGGCTTGTTCCAACCACAGTCGGTGTTAGCTTTGAGCACACCCCTGGGTTTCCGCCAAGGTTATTCCTAAGTTTTGTGTTTCTTGAGAAAATCTGTCTGAGGAATCGTCGCACAATGTTCGTTTTGTGTATGTCTCGAAGAACTACGGTTAAGTTAACCATTACGTCATTCTGACAGCATGTATCCATCTGGTTGATAAAGTTTGTATGGAACAGCTGACTCGCAGTTTGGGAGAAAGGTTTTTTTCGCGAATTCCAGGGTAGTGGGAGACTGACCATTTGTAAGTGACCAGCACAGGTGGTCATCCGCCACATGGGTCATTCCTAGCTCACTGATGAGAGGAACAAAGGTGGACACATGCTCCTACATATGCAACAGTCATATCGATGATGTGAGGTAGCAACACGTTGCGAAAAAAGTTACAAAACAGCAAAGTCCAACGTTACAAAACAGCGGGCTGGCAGGGGGTGGGGGTATTTAGTGACCAAAAACACGGCTACATATCTATCTATCTATCAGTATCACCCATCATCACTTTGACTATATACGGACACAGGACCTTCACGGACTGAGGGGGCTATTTTTAGTGTCCTGTCGCCCAGGCAACCCCTGCAGACGACACTTTTGGACGACGATCGCTTACATGACGCAGAACGATGTTTTCTTGTAATGTAATCTGATTTTTTAATGGAAATGTTGACGGATTTGACTGACACCTTCAAATTCAGACGGGTCCATCTTGGGATGAGGAATATGGGTGTAGGACCCGTTGCCATATACAAACGACAATTCCAAGAAACCTCGTGGATAGTAAGGGCTTTAAGTGACTCAAAATACCCGACTTACATACATTTGTAATACACATGATATAATTCCAAGAACACGGAAACACGTATGGAACCGCGTCTTTCCAGATGACGTCATCCAAGTTCTGTTTCCAAACTACAAACTAGTGTTAGTCAAGCAGACTTTGTACAGACGAACACGTCATGTTGGGGGGAAGGGAGGGAAGTTGCGTTAGATCCGCTAAATAACATGCCCGTGACTTTAATTGTTATCTGTAAGATGAAGGGATGCGATGTCGCGACCAGAGGCTAGCACTAGCAGCCATGGCTGGAAAATATCGAAGCAAGCAAAAATGTTTCTCAAACCGCGATGTTGTTGTTTGAGCTGCATGTACCATGAAGTTGTTTACACTAACGTTATGTTCATTCGAGTGCTCTGAACACGAACTGCATTTTTAGTTTGTGGCGCAGTACTGAAGACCCACGTGTTGAAGAAAAGGTCGTCCTGTTAGCCTTCCGAGACCTTCTGACCCCGGGGCGGCCTAGAACTCAGGAAGCCTGGCCTCATACCACACATGGTCCGGGCCTACACAAGCCACCCCTTGAAAAATAACATGCGTCCAATTAATCAGCTTTAAAACAAGCTATGCCAGCTCCTATCATGTCAAGCACGCGGCTTGTGGTGAGACGTAACGGTCAGGACGGACGGGCGCGTCGTCTGCACATCCCATCGAGATTTTTACGAGCTCGAGACTAGAAGTTTGAGTAAAAGGAGAGCTTCGGCTGCCTAGATTCACGGTATGCAAGCATGTCCGTACGACAGGATCAACTACAGCCACTGAACCGAGCCCTGTCACACACACACTGCATAGGTAAACACCCATGGCTAGCATAGATAACCACTGCCTGCGCACGAAAATCTGGACAAAATGTGGCCCATCTTACCTCCGATCTCGCCCTGTTCGGATTCCTTGGGCTCGCCTGAATCCCAGATGTGCTTGAATCTCTTCACGAGGAAAGCTCGGGGCATGATGAACAGTAGACGGAGTCGTAACCGCGCAGTGAAGAGAAATACAGAGAGAGTCTCGGGAAGTTGGCAGACTGTGCTTCCGCAGTTCACGAGCAACAAGTGTCAGAATGTCTCAGCCGGCTGACGGTCGGTCTATTTTGAGTGGACGGCCTGCGGTATGTCCGTGTGTCGTCACGCGAAAGGCCGGGCGGGTCTCAAAGGCACCGCTCTGATTGGTCAAATCACCAACCACCGACCGCCTTTTTTAGTCAAATTTGAGGAGGCGGGCCACCAAAATTGCGCGAATCTTTTAGGAGCGTCCCAACGGGCGGGGCTAAAAATACGGACAAAGTCGGCCAATTGACAGCTGAGCATGTCTGAGTGATAAAACAATACCACAGATGGATCTGAGGACAGGCGCATCCTTTTGTCTTAGAGACATGAAACGTTTGTTTGACAACTTTGCACGCATTTTGTAAAATAGAAACAAAAGAAATAGACAATACTAGTACACAAAAAGATGCGGCCTTTCTTGATAAAACGTCATTGGTTAGAAAATTCCTTTATTTATGTATTTATTGACATTACAAGAAAGCATGTAAGTTTTTTATTTGTAACATAACTATAGGACCCTCCAAGGAGGTTAGATATTAACCTCCTTGGGCCCTCTAACCAAGGAGATTTACTCTAACATTGTGAAAGTATACAGCTTTGCTCAAATTTCGAACTTGGAGGGTCATATCATGTCATGCTTTTGTAGCATTGAAGACGGTCAACCCTACTCCATAGTTTGAGACATTTAGAACACTGTATTTGTTTCTTTTTTTTGCAATCTAAAGCATACCCACAGAAGCATACGGGAAAGCAATTTGTGAAGATGACCATGTGTGTGGTTACTGTGGTAGGTACACACAAGTGGTCCCACCATCACCTGTCTCGTCCGTTGCGCCTGTCAATCAACTCCAAATATGGTCATCCGGTCTGCCTGGATTATTTCTCACTCGCCAAAAAGGCCAGGTTTCTCACGGCAGCATGGCTTGTGTGTGAACACAAGGGCATTGGTCAATAAAAAAAAAGAAAAAGCGAATATATATATATATTTTTTTCAATCAATGTCACAGCTAGAGGAAAGGGTCACTTACGTTTCTCATCCCTTTAGACTCTAGCTAGTTCCTCAGGCGAATTCTATATATATATAGATCTAGAGATCTAATGAACAGTTAGAAAAGTATCCGGCAGAAATTTTCTCATGCCATGGTTACACACCAAACAAAATCAACATCTATATAACTCATCGCTAAAAATATGTTATTTCTTCATGATACTCTTCCTGGTAGTTCGGTATAGTCCGCTGACTCCGATCTCTTGTTATTTTCGTTCAACCAGACGTCAATATTACGAATCGTTCCTATGGTTCCTCATAAAACGTATCGACAGGTGGCAAATATAATTATATAACGTTACACGCTTTCATCCGATTCTTTGGGCGAGTCTTATCAGTTACCTCCTTCAGTCCTTGCTTCGGGCGAGCCTAAAAAAGGTAACGTTGGTATCTTCTTGTTCGAGGCAAGAACATTACATACTTGTTCGAGGCTATGTTCATGACACCATAGCTTTCCCGACCACTGTTTAATGAAATAGAATAGAGTTCAAAGTTAAGAACTCCTTCCGGACGGCTGTTCCCGAGGCTATACCTCCATTACCCCACTACAGCTGTTAGTCGTATCCTGGGGTGCACATTTGACTGGTGCACTGGTGAAGCACATCTGATCGTTTTGGTGTCACTTGAGACAAAACTCACCATGAAACTTTAAAATATTCAAACTTTTTTAAAGCCTTTCTTTTCTTATTTGTCTTTCCACATTTTCGCTATTTCGCATATTAGCCAGGTCGTGTATAGAGCGACCGCATTCGAGACCATTCAACAAGGCTTTATAGAAATACGGCTTGCCCCGAACGGTAGATGTAATGTTTTTGTTTAGTTGGAAAATAATGAATTGAGAAATTATATTCATTGTTTTCTCTTCGTACAACATAAGACTTGACAACTTTGCTCTAGTAGACCGTGTAGAGGAGATGTTACTGAAAAGACAAAGACTGTGTGTATAAACCTCCTTGAGTGGGGCCAATGTTCACTGTATCACTGAACCAATTTTGGAAACTGGGTATTTGTCCAGTCTCCCGTCGTGAATGTAGGCAGGCACATGTGTTTCCGCTCAACTTTGTACAATATAAAGCGGCGAACTAATGTAATCCTAAGTAAAAGTGTGGAGGAGGAACAACTAGTGTCTTCGGTCACCTCCAATCTCACCTCGCGACCTAAATAACGCCCCCCTCCCACCCGTAACCGCAGAGACACGTACAGCGTGACCTCCATTTGTTTCTAATTTCCCGTGGGCTTCATTTCCAGATGGTATTTCCCCTCGTGGAATCACCGGGGTGGAAGGATGTATGTTACCCGGGGGAGCTGGCCTGTCACCCCGTGCCCTGGGCGCGTACAACCCGGTCGTCAGGTGTTCATTAACAGGTGCCATCTTGACCGAGGGGTGGGGAGGGGAGCGTCGCTGCACATTTCTCAACATAAACTTGACCTTGATAAACTATGAGGGTGCTTCAACATCTAACCTTTTTTTCTGGTGGGTTTCTGAGATGATGCCACATTCATAGCTAAGCATCTGTTGACGACCCGCCACGGTCTATTGGCTAGTTGGTTTACGTTGAGTGTATTCCCAATTGGTTTTGTTTGCCAACCCTCTTCCAACAAGTTGCATTTGTTTGTTAGACGTGCCCGCAAAAGCTTTTTCAGTTTTCACGGTTTTCTTTCTCCACCCTAAATGATCCTAAATACACTATCATGCTTACAAGTATACTTTATCTTGCGCACGTGTTTTCACTGCTAGTGCTCAAATTCACGCACTGCAGCTGCAATTACTGTAGTACATCAATTCCCACCCTGGCAATTGTATAAACAACATCAGTGCGGAGCGTGCATAATAAGGACGGGCCGCTATTAGAAAGCGACAACTGCACAAAGCTTGTTATGTTTTGATTTTTGATCCGCACACACCCAAGTGGCAAACCGCTGATTGTCCCACGCGCTGTCGGTAGTGTGACACCTCATTCTCACCTGAGCTAACCATCAAAGGGACCGACATCAACAGGTGAAACAGAACAGATCATGAATGTTTTTACACTTTACAAAGAACTCCCCACGCGACAGACCGCTAGATACAATACAAAATCACTTTCATCTTTTAGCCAACCGGAAAAATACACACTCGCGGTACAGTCACCATAGGCGCGCTTTGAGCGTAGCCTCTACCAGACTCTCTAGGGCGATCAAAAATACTACGTTACGTAGAAATTTGTCAAATTGACAAATAACATGCCACAGGACGCATACTGTACTCCTAGGCCGGCTACTACTAGTACTAGTAACTAATTGGCATATTATCTGTCTAGTTGGCCAATTTCTAGCATTTTTACAGCGAACCACTTTAACTAGTAGCACATCCATTTTGGTGGTCATCACTGACAGCTCATAAGGAACAATAAACAAAATAATCTAATTCCTTATCAAATTTGTCTAAAAACATCTTCAACTTTGTGAAAGTCAAAGTTTCGACAGGACAGCTCAGATTGATCTATTATCTGTCAAACTGCTTGTAGAGTAGAGTACTTGTACTTGTACTTCTCAATTTGTCTTCAAATATTATTCTATATCTCCGTTATTTTAGTATCTACCAGAATAACTATGCTGGCTATAGGGAGGATAATTTGCCCTGGCTGTTGCCATGGGAGTTTGGCCTTCCAATGGAAAATGATACCCTTCCTGCGGACTGACCCTCCTGGCCAATTATTAATTGCATTAAGAAGCGAGAAGAAATTGAACATGTACATAGCGGTATTAATTAGTATTTAGAATAAATTAGATGTAGTTAGATATCAAATTTCTGTTACCACTGTAACTATTCTTCTGCCGCGAAGTTGTCAGCATGACCTGTACTTAGCTCATCAGAGCATAAACGTGCAATAAAGGTCTTTCATTCATTCATTATTCTACTACAGTATAATTTTACTATCCATAGCCCATTACGAAATCCTGGTGGAAGCTACCGTTATTTCTTTGTCCACAAAAATGAGATTTGTGCGAACTTTCCCATGTGCTGTTGCCGTTTGAAATGGCCGAGGCTTTTGAATATGAAAAGCCCATTTCTTGCGATCGGTGTCTAAATATTGCACAGTGGTCTCAAAACCTCGGGTTTCAATATGGCCGCCTCATCAATAACAATGGCACTCTGATTGGTGTTAAAGGAGAAAGAAATATAAATGCAAAACGCGGTCAATTAATCAAAAACTGTTAAAACATCTTGCACCATGAGAAAATTAAATGTTAAGAAAACAAACTGCTCGAGGAGAACAAGTTGCGGAAAATCAACACGTCACAAGTGTGTTGTGGGTCTCTCTTATTGGTAAGTTGAGAAAAACGAGCTCATTACCTTTCACGACCATCGAATATTCTATATAAGAAAATATTACATGATCTAATGTATGCATGTTATCTAGAAAAGATCATTAGATATATTCAAGGGCGAAAATTAAAAGGAAAACATCTAAATTTCTGGTGATATTATTAAGGCATATGTGCTCGTAGATAAACCCCTAAGATATACCCAGGATATATACTAATAACAAGGAGGTTAAAATCTATTGTTGAGAAATCTTTTTTTACACTGACGACACTTCTAGCCGACGCCAAACACAGTGACAGTTACTCAAGCAAATGACATTATATACATGTAATGTCCTTGCTCAAGCTAGTCAACAGAGAGTCGCTGTGTGTTACATAATTTGGGGAATTGTTGTTTAAAGTTGCTACGCGGGGTTGAAAATACTTTTTTTCAATCGTTGCTTACAGTTGAGCCTTTGGTGCTAATGTAGTCAAACATTCTGCCAACTTCTGTTTGCAAATCGTTACAGATCGTCCCATGCGGTCGTTAGGAGGTGCGAAGACGGGTAATTGACGCTAACGAAGCGCTTGTTTGCGGTGGGTTTGACAAGTGGTCGTCAAGACGCCCAACAACCTGAGATTACTGAAAGAACCTGTGAACTCTGCTTCACACTATTTCCAGTTCCAGAGTCCAAACTCGCGGAAACTGAAAATAAAAGAGAGTAAGGATTTGAACTAGTCTCTAGTACCCGTAGTCCTAACCATGTCCGCTATAGGGAGAATAATTGCCGGGAAAGTTTGGGCCCATTGGTTTGCATTTGCAGGAAATTTTAACCTTCCAGTAGACTGACTCTTCTGGCCCATTATAATGATTATTGAACTTTTTTTGCCGATTTCTACGATCCGTACCCACAGAAGAAGGTCTAGCGTTGAACGGTTGATGTAAGAATGTGTATTTCATTCTTTAGACAAACTTGTGCTTGTGCAATTTATATCCGCATAATTACAATATGATGCTGAGAATACCAGTGTCCTGGTGCATTTCAGTTTTACATTGTTAAACTGTATTTGTCGGATCACTTCGGCCTAAATCATTAAAAAGAAAGAAAACAGAATCCCCACCTACCGACCCTTTCAGGACTGTAATCAGAAACACAAAATTGCATTTTCTAGGCCGTAAAGAGAATTCACTTTACGCTCACTCGGAAATCGTTATTTGACTTCTAGGCGCCAAAGCAAAGTTTATATACGTCGGACACAGCGCGCTGACAGAATTTAGTTCTGCTTCTAATTATTCAGAATATTAATTCAGATCGAAAGAATTTAGGCATGATATTCATTACTACAACATAGCTACTGATCAAAAAGCAAGTGAGAAAGAGTATACTAGTATGTTTTCCAAACTTAGTTTAGAAGGTAAGCGAAAGAAGAGGCAAAGTAAGCACTTGGAAAACGAAAACAGAGTGATTCTGTTGTGGTTTTAATTTACCGATATTGACATCAAACACCGCGCCTGAAAACGATGGGGCGACAACGGCTAGAGTAAACCAACTTTAGTGGACATCACGCCAAATAGGCTGGGTTTTTATGCACCAGGTCTTCTCGCACGGTCGTGTAAACTTGACGAATATGGCGAAGAATAGGGGCGCTCACGAACTAGTGTTTGCCTGTGAATTCTTCAGCGCCAAAGTTTTCTTTTTCGTCGCTATATACACATATAAGGAGTCTCTAAATAGATGTCAGGGGGCAAATACACTTACACAATGGTGGTGGGGGGTAACAAAGTCAAAAGGCAATTGTTTATAGGGGGTACAGACCAGTGCAGCAGCGTTCTGTCTGTGCAAAGCGACCTCTACCGGAGCAAATACCACCTGCACCAAAGACCTCAGCAGACCGACCACCTTTTGACCTCTCTCTGTCGTTTGACGCAGTTCAGTGAGAAGTAATTCTTGGACCGGTGCGAAGAGCGTTTTCGCAGGAGATTATAAAATTACAGCGTGCGTGTCAAGGAGTATTTCCCACTCTTTCGCGATAGAAACAAGATCGTTTCAGAGGGGAGAGGTAGGGATTATCAACGATATGGTTGCCTTCACACTTTCTGAGCGTAACCCCAATGAGGGCCTGCATGCCCCTTTTACGTAGAGCGTAATCGGCTGTTTTAATTTTACGTAGAGCGTTGCCGACCACTCCATAATTTAGCGTAGAGCGTAGGGGGCGCTTTCTCAATTTAGCGTAGAGCGTAGGGAGGCTTTCTGAATTTAGCGTATTACGTAGCCGGCCCTCCGAATTTAGCATAAAGCGTTGTCGGGACCCCCCCATGCAGGCCCTCCCCAATGTGACCCCGGTAAAAATAAAATGTATCGCCATCAGCTACACTGAAAAAAAATATTTCTCCACTGCGCGCAGACGTCGAATGAAACGTTGAAAGTTCGGAAAGGTCTGACGACATTTCGAACTAGCGAGAAATCTCTTTCTCAAATGTGACCCCACATAAAGAAGAATGATGTTCTATTTGAGTTATAGACAATAATTTTGCTTTGACATATCGTATCTTTTGTCTCCACCTGACTGAATGTAACATGTATTGTCCTGTATATACTGGGCCCTCTGGAATATCAACTTTATACTAGCAAGTTAAAGGTTTAACCCATCTGTCTTGAAATGAAATAAATATATGATGAGATAAATAAGCTGTACGAAGTGATACAAAGAAGTTTTGATAATTCGAAAGGTTGTGATTACAGCGTGTACAATTATATAATGCTCAATAAGGTAAACTTTTCCTTCGTACGATAGCTTTTCTTTTTCAAGTTTTTGTGCGTGATTTCAAGGAGGTTAAAATAGGTTTTCTAAAATGACGTCATCAACGTTGTGTTCTGGCCCACCCAACCGGTGACCTTGCACTGACCTTCGCCAAAGTCTGACATGTTTATGCAGAAACTGTCGACGGAGTGTCGAATTTTCAATCGTCTCATTTTCTATCATTGGCACTAAGTTACAAACTCGATTTCAACCCGTGAAGTCTCAAGGTGGTCGTGAGGAGGTCGTGACCTCGCGGCACTGTCGTCTTGTACGTACGCGTGAATTTGTTAATAAGGGAAATATATGAATGGATGGATCAAGGATGAATACCTTCATTGCACATTTTTGCCACATTGGGGTAAGTACAGGTAGCAACATGTTGAAAGTCAATAAATACAAAATACATGTACTTTGTGCGGTGCTCTGGGAGCGATCTTTACAACTTTTCATTTGACGTCATCTGCGCCATGCATGTTGGATTACATCGGGGGCAAAATCGTATCAGCCAGCCAGAGAAGCTCCGGTCAGCCAGACTCTACATGTAGCCAGAGCTGGAGCTTCTCTGGCTGACTGGAGCTTCTCTGGCTGGCTGATACGATTTTGTCCCCCCGTGGAGATCTGCTTGGAGATTATGTTTTACAGACGAACGCTGCAATGCAACATGCATGGCGCAGATGTCAAGATGACGTCAAATGAAAATCTGGAGATAAAGCTGCTTGGAGATTATGTAAAACACACGAAAATGATTTTGCTGAATCCAATTATCCTCCAACATGGTCATCGTGGGGTTCAAATTATAATTATTATGACGTCAATGAAAAGCATCTATTGGTATGATGTTCCTGTCAATTGTCTCTTATTTACAGGAAGCACAGGAATACATTTGAATCAGTACCAATCAAGGAAACGGTGCAATAGCTTGACGGGTAGATCAATAGCAAACAAGCCTTGGATGCGGAAGGTCGTGGGTTCGATCCCGGGTCACAACATTCTTTCTTTTTTTAACATCTTTTTTCTTTATTCTAATTAATTATTCTTGCTGCTGAATATCAACAAGTCTTATCTTGGCAGTATTCCACATATACAATGTCATTATTGAGTTCAAGACTACAGAAAAAAGATACAGGTTACAATTCCACTGCAGAAATGGCCTACTTATGCATCCAATAAAGGTCCTCCTTTATCCAATTGCCAACCAGCTCTAAAACAGACAGCAATCTGTCCTTCCCGTCGTCTATTTTCTGGTCTTTCACAATCATATTGCAGTTGATCAAGTGATCGCTAAATGGCGCTTGTAAGCGGCGATGACGCCCATCTCGTTGCACTCATTCCAAAACTCACTCGATAACCTTCGTGAGCGATGACCACTGCTCGCTGTATGCGCGAAAGTTATGTAGTCAGTCTCTGTGCCATTGACGTCATGTAATGATGTATTAAGGCAGGAAAATTCGGCGATGCCATCAGTCTCTTCTAACCGTTGATGGTAAGAGTTTGAAATAAAGAAAGTACATTCACGTTAAGATAGTGATAAAAATATTAAAGTGTCTTTCGCATGATCCAGCCATCTGAAAAGACGAAGTGAAAACACATCGATCTGGAATGGCAATCTTGAAAGCACCTTGATGGCAGTACAGTCATGTGATGCCATCTCACAAGACACAACTGCAAACATGTCAATGGTGTTCATAAAGAATCTGTCACAGTCCCTTGCAATTGTGTTGACCGAGTCAACAATCCAGGGAGGGGAGTGACCCGTTTGAACGTGGGATTTAGTCGCGGCATTTACGACTGATTTGTTTGTACTTCCCTGTACTTTGTACTTAAACACAGTCACAGTAACTGCTCTCTGAACTCCACAGCGACAACCTGTTAAAGATAACTTCTCATGAGCGGCCTCTGATTGTCAGTCTTTGACACTGTATTACCAAAGGTACGAGGGTCTGTTACAAGATCACTCACAAGATGTGCGCTGCTGCCGCTGCTCCAGACGGTATGGCCGACTCGCAGGTACTGTGTCTTTCTTTGTACGTGCTACTCGTACTTGATTAGCAGGATATATGCGTAAATTTATAAGAAAAGGATCTACTCCTTGATATACGGAAACAGCAGCCTTTCTTGCTATTGTCAACTGTATGCATGAAACGGCGTTCGTACTTGATAGTCAAATTTTGTTGTCAACTGTCCGTTCCATTTCAATGTTGGCAAATATGTACTGATTGCCATAAATGATGATAACGCTCAACTTAACCATAGACAGGACGGGGTCCTATGATAACGCACTGTTTTCTTTTTTTGGCATGGCAGGTGGAATACAACGGATGATAAATAACTTTCGATAGGCTAAATATTTACCTGAATACTCTTGTTGCTATACACTCCCATGAAACGAGAGTGGTACTTATATTCTATATGTTCAGTCATGAGTTCAGGAAGTATTGATTATTCGCATTAGAGACAATGACAAAAGGGTTAACGCGTATATGTAGTTTTTAAAAAGATTTCTAGTAGGAGCACGGTACACAAAGAAATAGACATAAGAGCGCTGCACTCAAGTACACTAACTTATATTACAGAGCCACAGAATAGATAACGTTATATAAGGATATACAAGTTGAAACTTTTCAGATAAGATAAGATACACGTAAGGTCTTGATTTATGCAAGGATAATGTCCTTGATTTATGTAATACCAAGGATGTTTTATATAAAACCTCCTTGGTAATACAACTCAAATGTGCGTATGTAGTTACTACAGTCACCGCATTAAAACACGAATGTGGTATTCCTCAGCTTCATCAGAAAATAATA
This sequence comes from Branchiostoma lanceolatum, assembly GCF_035083965.1. NCBI lineage: Eukaryota > Metazoa > Chordata > Leptocardii > Amphioxiformes > Branchiostomatidae > Branchiostoma > Branchiostoma lanceolatum. The sequence continues at coordinate 4,460,444 of NC_089728.1, forward strand.
ATCTGTGCTATTCGCAAAACACCGACTAGATTGATGTAACTTCATCCCTTTGAGCTCGTTGCTTAGAGGTTGAAGTTGACCCAATGCCTGTGACTGGATTTCAATACTTTGCTAAAGCGACGCCTTACGTTTTGACTGTTCACTGCAGCCTTCTACACGACACCACAAAGCCGAGAATAGTGTAAGCATGACATGAAAGAAAAACATTGGTATCATTAAGACAATTATGTTGATAATGATGTAAAAGTTAAGGTTTATCTATCTATCTATCTATCTATTTATTTATTGAATTGTGAATTAGTGATGCACTTTTCCGTGGAAACAGTTACTGATGAAGTGACATCCTTGCCACTTTCGTCATTCTAAAACTCCAACAATAATCTTTTAGAAACATTGGTTGGGCATTCCTTGTGTTTCCTTACTTCGAAATGTTGTCCACCCAATGAGCTTCAAATACTTGGTCCACGCAAGGGGGTTCTCATATAGACCCTCCTTGAATCCTCCTTGGCCCACATGAGGACCTGGACGTCAAACTTCTGCGGTCGTCAACCCCGTCTCCATCCCAAAACGTGTCATTGATTACACCTGCTGACGAACAGGAGCCGCTGGAGCGAATGATTGACGTCGCTGACGACCGACGGAAGGTTTCCCACGAACTGTTCCAGATAAAACATTACAACTGGGTCAGGGAGTAACCTGACGCGTCTAACCCTGCCCTTTGTGCAGTTGCCAAAAACGTCTTTTATCCCGTGAGCCTCTGGGATATTTGACCTTTCGACTTTTGAAGACTATGCCACTCAGTCTAAAGGAAGACAATTTTTATCGTTTTTTAGTTTCCAAGAAAAAAAGGAAAGTAAGGGAATAAACTGCTTTTTGAACCATCTATATTTTACATCACAAATAGATTTGCTTAGAATTTGTTTTAAAAAATCAGAAAATGTTCCATAAAGGAATTACTTCATTGAAAAGAAACCCCTCCACATTCCCGGTGTGTGGTGGTCCGTGACGTCAGCACGGCAGGGTGTAGCACGTATACCAGCTAAAGGTTTGTGGACACGGCACAAGGTGGTCACAGTTTCTCAACAAACTGACAAATTCTCACCTATCAAAAACATTTGGATCCGTGCGAGACCGTCTAGCGGTGGAAAGACAGCGCCATGACAGATGTCATAGTGAACGGGAGCATAGAAGAGGAGACGGGAGAGAAAAGCCCGCCAAACGGTCACCGACCGTTCCGGAAGGTATGTCTACGGGAATACAAGGCGAGGGCTTCCGACGAACCTCACAAGATGACACGGTTTAAAGGAAGGGTGGGGGGAGTGTGTTTTTAGCGATCTACATGATATGTGTGCTTTTAAACATTTTCCCTGTATGCCTAGCATTCGCACATCTACGATAACTTGTTGCAAATAGGGTTAGAGAGTTTGGAGACAGCACCTAACGCTTGGATAAGTCGGTGGGTGGACACCGAAAACCTCAGATCGGATATTGACTCACTACACGACAACAGGTAGTGACTAAACCTGGGTCAGTGAACACAAAGTCCGCAGGTTGTTAAGTTATCAGTAAAAACTGGGTGTGGTGCGTCTGGAATTTCATAAACTCTGGAATACGTGGAGGAAAAAACAGACTCAGAATGGGCCATCTGTGGAGGAATGTCAACAATTTTGTATCACAAAGGACAGATGGAAATGTGCTATTTGCGGTGCACAATGAGGAAAAATTTAGAAGATTGCAGTGCAAACATGGCAGAAAATAATCTGTTGATTTGCATGCTTTGTTGCCATTTATTTGTCCAATAGAGATCATGAAAATGTGTGATAAACTGTTTGTATCACAATAGAACACCTATTTAGCTTGTTTATCTATGCAGGTATGTGTTGTGTTGTGTGATGTAGGGCTTGCACAATGTCTGATAGTAACTTGTTTTGTCTTGCTGTGGTTTCTGTGTAAGTGTTGCAATCATTTGCTCTTTGATTTATATATATCAGTGCAATGATAATACAGGAAGGATATTTATTTACACATATAAAATGGTACACATGATAACTTGTGTGATACAATTGCTAGAGTGGAAAGTGGGCCCTTTAAAAAACTTAATTAACATAATTCGAAATTAACGATGAATTCAGGAAAGCTAACGTGCTACGTAGAAATAAGCTACCAATTATGCTTCACAAATAATATACCGACGATACTTAACATTGAGTTAGAGTGTGCTGGTTATGAGTATGAATGGTATGATTAGCGTTGAAATATCTTGAGGTAAATATTGTTTTGAAGTCCTTGTGCTGGGTTTGTGCCCTATCATTACCACTGTCAGTTGACTAGCTGCCACACCTTGTTAAGAAAGGTTACTGAAGTAACAAGCCTTTGATATTTCAGAAGTAACTGTAACATTATTATTCACCTTCACCCTGTCCCATCTAATAGTTTAAAGTAGGCAGAAAAGCTGGCTATTTTGGGTCACTTCTGCCAAGCTAGCATGCCAACAAAATGTACAGATGAAACACCATACAAAACCTTCATCAACGTACCATACAAATGTATCTAGCAGAAGCAATATTGTAAATCGTTCACAGTGGTTTTAAGTTCGGGGTGAAGACGTCGCTGTGAAAAGTGTGATCATACAACAACCACAAACCTTTCCCCTTTACAGTATATATCCCAGTGACTTCAAATTCAATCATGTGTATTGTAAGTAGTCGTGGACACCAATTTTTGCTCTTGTGCTTCGCAGGGCTCCAATCCGTTGAACCAGACGCAGCGCGGTCGACTGCAGCACAGACGGAGCGTCCTCAACACCCAGATCAACAAGGAGATGCGGATGCGGGCCGGTGCAGAGAACTTGTACAGGTAATAAACACACCTAACCCTGACAGTTATGAACTTATGTAGTTTTTGCTCATGCAATTGCACTGTTATTCCATGACACATATAAACTAAACCTTACAAAATTTTTATTCCAAAATGAGCCTTTGGTCGCGTACCAACAATGTCCTTTTAATTGTTTGAACTTTGAAGGTCAAAGTGAATTTTCTGAGATAATGTAGGTTTTTGTGACATTGTTAGATAGTTAACAGTCCAACCATTGTCTGTCAGGTGTAGATTGTGCAGCTTCTTACATACCAAGGGTATCACTGCATTTGTGAATGTGACAAGCATTGATGTAACATTCAATTGGGAATAGTTTGGTGGAAGTTAGGATAAATCCTTTGGAAGGTCGTTCAAAAGAGTGTTTCCTGACCATTTTGAAAGCATACTTCAACTTGATATTGAAGTTACAAATCTCCATGCTTAAATTGTGATTATCCTATTCTTGGCATGTATCAAACACCTGTAGACTTCACAATAGCAGTGAACGGTTCACAGCATTGCTTTCTAGTATAGACCTATTCTGGTGGCCTTTGCAAGAAGGCGTTGGCTTGGCCTCTTTTCTTCTCTTTGAAGAAGAAACATTTTAAAAGTGGTCGTTCAACAGGTGAAATATTTTAGCAGGTGTTTAAATAAAATCACTGTGAACAGGTTTAAACTAAAGTTTGTATAAAAGTTAGGTACGGAATTCTCTCTTAACTCTTAACATCGACTGCCTTTGTATATCTGATAGGTTCAAGTACTTTAGATGGTCAAAGTTTGGATTTCTGTGTTTACAGGAGGTTTAAATCTGTTCCCCCAAATTCTATGCAGGATTCTAAGGGATGATTCTAAACAGGTGTGTTGAATAGGAGCTTTATGTCTCTGACCTGTCAACACCCTTGTAGGGAATGTTACCGTAAATTCATTTACTTTCACGGTAGGAGAAAAAAGGAGGTTTTCACGGGATAGGTCCTGGTAACTAGCACATTTTCCCCTTTGCGATTTTGTTGTTTACTTGTTTGTAGTCAAGAGGACAGGTGTGCTAAGTTGGGAGGTACCTGTGATGTATACAGGTGAGTGAATGGGACACCAGCTAAACCCTGCAGTCCTTGCCACAGGGGGCCATCTTCAGATCTCAGATTAGAACCTAGATTATAACGCAAGGAACAAAAGTATAGTCTATTCTTGTCACTCCACTTACCTGGCTATGTATTGTAATTTGTAGAAGATTCCAAATGGGTATGTACAAACCTTCTGACTTCGACAAGTCAAAATGTCAGATACTATCAGTGATAGGTTCACTATAAAAAAAAGTACACAGCCTCCTTGTGTTTTCTAGAGAATTCTATGATCCCCAAAAGGAAAAAAGAAGATAATTATAACCTATGATGTCATCTGTTGCATGATGCACAGGTTGCTTTTGGGGTAAAACAAAAACCCTTAGCCAGGCCCCAGGCATTAGGCGAGTTGTGAGTGACAGGGCTGGAGTCACCTGCTGAGGCCATGTTAGAGATATGCACATTCTTGGCACAGCTCTCTTCTGTCTCTGCCAAAACTCAGAGGTCAGGTTTGACCACAAAAATGCGAAGCTTAAGTTCGAGAATGTTGAATTTGTTCAAATGGCAGTAGATCGTCAAATTTTTTAGTTTTGTTTCGTGCAATTGTTCGGAAGATATCTTTTGCCTGAAAGTTATGGTATCTTTGTTTTTTCATACAAGTATTAACATGGCTCTCAACTGCCTTTAGGCCTAGCCCACAAGTTTTGCACTGTAAGTACAAGCTACGTAAGACCAGACTGTAAAGTTTGATACATTCACACTGGGATGGACCCCTACTCTTTTTGAAAAGTGTATTGAACAAAGTTCAATTTCTATCCTAAGTTGCAGGTATGGCTTTAAAATGGAGAAAAAAAATTAATGAAAGTTGCATTGTGTCTCCCATATTCCATATTGTCCTTGGTGTCTTTAAGATTAATGTGACAGGTAGTATGTTCACTGTTCAGCCTACCAGAACAACACGTTTTCTTGATTGCTTGTCCCAAGGACATGGTAGAAAGGTCTCTTGTGTGATCAACATATGATCGTCCTTGTCTTTACCAAAAAAAGTCCTGTTACGTTCAATCTTTGGAGTGTGGCTGTATTGTACCTATTGTATCTGTACATCAGATAAGAAGTGACATGCTCTAAGAAAACAATGACTTGCAGCACATCAGCGGCTTGTGATGACACATTGCCATTATGTGTAATTATCTGGCTCAAGCAAGCCCCCCCAGGTTATGTCTCACACATTTTACTTCTGCATGATGAGACTTAAGGAGGGTGGAACCATGTCAATGTCCTTATGGCACACCAAACTCCATCCTACATTTATCCTGGGGAAGGGCTAGACAAATCCTATAACCTTGATAATTTTTGTTGTCATCAAAACAAGACAGACCTTCTTTTCTTTTCAGTTCTGGCTCAATTACCAAAGCTAATCTGACTTGTTTCTAGACTCTTCCTAATCACAGGATAATTTGTTGATGGGGGCAATTTTGGCAAATGTTTGTGTACACTTGCTCCAGTTTATTGCAAAGATTGAAGAACAAAAAAAACCCATCTCATTTTAGACCTCAGTCTTTCTGTGATATTATATGATGACCAATATCTGTATCTGTTTAGCCAGTATGACCATGCTTTGGTAACGACCTGTTACACCTGACCTTTGCACATCTGACTTCAAGCATTGTTAAAGCTATCTTATGAGGATGCCTCTACTGTACTCGGTAGTAACTAGTTCCACTCTCTGATAGTTCAAGGGAAAAACTAATTTTTGAACACCAAAATATCAATACATGTGAGAAAACCATAATGTTACTGAAAGAGTACAGGAAAAAAGTCAGTGGCCAAAGGTGGAATTTACCCCTTGCAAAGTTATTTTTGCCCTGGGTACACATGGTGTTTGCTTTGACGCACGTCGGTATGTATATTTGAAGCTGGTAAACTGCGTATGCTGTGACACACCTGTCATGTAAACAATGGGAGTGACCCACCTTTGCACAGGTAATAAACACTCACCTTACAGGTGGTTTCTTTGATGATTTTTAAATCTTACGCCAGTGGTGGACATCTATCTTCTTTTGGGGTCTCTAAGAGTCCCTTTGGTACCATGATATATGGGTTACAATAAATTTGGCAGAATTGATACTAACTGAATATGTAGCTATGAATAAGTTATGAAGTGAGCATGAAATATAAAATCTAATCATTCCCAGTTTTTGTCACAACCTACCAGCACTCCTAAGATAAAACCAACTATTGTTGGTGACAAACACACACACACACACACACACACACATACACACACACTGCCTAGAACATAACCACCATTTTTCATGGAGGCAATAACGCACGATGTATGGTGCAGCTGGAATTGAGAGGGCACCAGTTGAAGTACCTTTTTGTTCACCCTGTATGGTATGGTATAGTACAGAAGAGCACTCAGCTCAAATCGCTAGTGTTATGTAACATTTGTTATGAAACATTGCCGTATCTGATTTCTTGCAAATGATATTTTGCTTTGCCACGGCAATTGTATGTTGGCAAATGTTTAGCTGAGAAGTGGGATAGATTTGTGTTAAACAAAAATGCTCTGCTTACTTGATGAAACAAAATTCTTACCCACGCTTTTAAACAAGCCATGTTACTGTGGGTAAGTGGCTGTTGCTTTTCCCAGGTTACTGTAAACCGTGATACTATTGCCGTATTTTAATTTTAGTAGTGACCTCTCCTCCACAAATTCATGACACTGAGAATATGTCTGCTTTGTATGACTACTGTATGACAGAATCATTTCAACTGCGAAATTAAAACTCACAGCAAAAACCTTTTTTTTTCTCCTAGTCTGAAATAAAGCCACCCAAAAACTAACTGAATTTGCAGTATTGCAGCCAGAAAAGCCTCAGAGCTTGTACACACAAACGAGTATAAAGCAAGGTTTTTCTTTCCCACAGTAAGAAAAAGGAACAACTACAATGCCTAACAGCTGAAATGTTTTCCTTAGACTTCCTGCTCTAAAGAATGTCTCAATGTAAGATATCCGTACAGAGCTCACAAAGTGCAATGTAATATATTATGCACAATGAATAGCCATTCAAGCTTGTAACAGGTGACATTCCGTGCACTGCACAGGTCCAAACACAATGGAGGTTCGCCATGTTTGGATCCCAGGCACAAGAAGCATTTTGCCTATCAATGTTGTATTTATTTAAGTTTTTGTAAAGTCAGAAAATCCTGCATTTATTAGGTTTGTGTGGAAAGCAATGATATCTTAAGTTATAAAAACATTGGTCAAAATTGACATGAAAAAGAAAAAATGTGTTTTCTTTTTCGCTGAGCTTGCTTTTTCCGACTGACAGCACATGTGAAGATGTAGTCAGCTGTGAAAAATGTCTGGCCTCAAAAGATCTTCAAAAGTCTTAAGTTTACACAGGCTGTCCTTAGATCTTGCCGTTCAAATTTCTACTAGTTGAAAGGAAATTGTAATTGAAATGGTGTCAACATTTGAATGAGACAGTGCAACACACCTGTATTTTCAAAACTGTCCATTTATTTCATGATTGATTACGTTGTTAACATGGATTGAATGTTTATATTCTTCATGGCAAGACAAAGAACCTCATTAAATATGTAGAAGCAGCCTCTCAAACCATTGTTACACAGGGACATGTGGTCAAGGAAAAGAATACACACCAAAATTTGTAGACATGCCTTTGTTTTCTATAGAGGTTGTTTTCGTGCTCTTGGGTTCTGTTTTGTTCTGGTATGTTCTTCATAATGAAGCTAGTACTTGCCCTTTGTATGTGGCCAGGTATTCAGGAAATTCCGCTCCTTGTTGTGTCATTTACAGCGCTGTGTCTCATGCGTGTCTTCCATGGGCACTTTATTAAATTACAAAGACTTCTTGAAGAACGTTCAAGGCCACTGTAATTGTAAACCAAGCTTGGTGGAAACTCTGCTCTAAACACTAGCCCGAGGGTTTGGAGTTGTGTTGTAAAAGATAGCAGACTAAACAAGCCGTGTTTCTCAGATCCCTGATCAGTTGTAGGTGTGAGTGAAGGAAACCAGACTTGTTCAACTTTGTGTTCTCTAAAGTGTAAGCACTTAACTTTGTGTTGATGTTAGCTGTCTTTATGCCCCTGGGCCTTTTAGACTGTTATATGTTGTCATGAGTGAATTACTGACTGGGGATTTTATAGGCTGTGTCTGCCCTTAACCATGAGTTATAATGCCTCTGTTTGAATTGATACATGTTCATGATTTTTAATTCTTAGAGAATTCTTATGCTCAGGAAAAAGTGATGTGAGTTTGGACCCTCTAACAGCTTTCTTCGGGACTGCAAGTCAAAAGGAATGAATGATTTTTTAAATCCATTTTGAATGTGCAGATTTGTATCTCTATTCCCTTCCCTACTACCTGGATACTTTTATCTATACCCTGTAAGCATTTCAAGTGCATACCCCATTATATTGCCATCATTGAGCTCTCAATACCCAGTTTGTTTGCCAATATCTCAGAGGGGTGCCATATATCAATCAGCTCTGTTTGTTCATGTTTCCGGCCAGGGGAAGGAAGCAAGCATGGGAAGTGACTGTACTGTTGTAGCACATGTCAAACAGGTCGTACACATCCTGCATTGACTACAGTATTGACTGTTATGCTTGGTAGAACTTCAAAGGCATATTTACATACCTGTACTATACAGGAATCTTGCGTGTATTTGTAAAGGTATGAAGGTCCTTCATGGTCAAGAATAACTATTCTATATTTTTCTCTCAGTGAATAATATGTATTTTGGTACGATGGCCAAGTGAGTAGAGCGCTTGCCTTGCATTCGGTAGATCGTGAGGCTGTCCGTTATATCAAAGACTTTAAAAATGGTACATACTGCTTTATCTGCTTACCACTCAGCATTTGGGACATGTTATGGGAGTTAAAACAAGTTGGCTGCTTTGTACAGACTTTCTACGTACAAAGTGTGACATTGTTGACTGTTTTTGCACAAGTACGTACAAGGTAGGACACACAGTACATTTATAGCACCAGATCACAGCTGCTGATTACTTAACAGTGAAGACCGTGTGTCCCATATAACATTACAGGCTGTTTTTCTGTTCTGTCTGAAGTACAAAGCTGACTGTTGTTCTTGGAGGACTTCTGATGTTTTTGCAAGAGGCAGTATACGGATCACTTAACACTGGCCACCTTACAGCTGGAAAGAGTCATTTAGACAGCACCATAATTGATAGAAGCCCTATATTTTACCATTTTATGATTATAATTAATAACTGTAAGTCAGACCACCTTGACCTTGTTAAAGGTCCTAAAAGAGCATGTGCTTCCGACTCCGACATATGCTCAAACCCAAGACCATGTGGAAGAGAACCAGAATGGTGGAAATCAAAGAGGACACCGGACTACAGTGGTACTAGAAAAAGCGGAAACAAAAGCCAAGGACCATGCAGCCTAGCAAGTGGTAATAAGAGGAGGAAGGGGTCAATTGCTGGCTTGAACAAGTTTTATGTCAACCTACGAGTTAGTTAATTAGACTGGAAGGCATATTTATATGTATGGTCTTATTGTATGTCATATCTGCTTGTGATTTGATTATAAACATAACGTTACATGTATCGGGCTTAAAAGTTAAAAGATTTGTTGGAAAGGAAATTGCATATTCGCCTGGTGTTATCGTTGGTATGAAAATTATATTCAGCAGTCTTCTTTCCCTTTTTCTTTCCTTTCTCTCAAGTCCCATGACTTCCTGTTTTTATTACACTCTTTTTCTGCTTCACCTGTGAACCTCCTTTAAACCTCCTTGGTCTCTCTTACCACCCTTAACAATGGACAGAGCCTAACAAGGTTTCCTATTATTCCTATTATTCCTTTCCTATTATTTTTTATTTTCCTGTTTTCTTACACACTTTTTCTGCTTCACCTGTAAACCTCCTTGGTCTCTCTCACCACCCTTAACAATGGACAGGGGCTAACAAGGCACTGTACTGTCCAGACCTGACTGGTCACCTTAGCCACCAGGACTGTGAAAGCTCCCATTGTTGAGTCTGGTCTGTTTGGGTTAGCCTAGATCATGAACCTGTGCAGGAAATGTCAACAGGTCTGGGCTCAGGGCCTGATAAAAAACATCCCACACTGAACAATACTCAGAATTGTCTCGCTACAGCAGGCTGAAACTTCAACAGATATGAAATAGCAAACAATTTGAATTTTCGACAAGCTTTATTCAGTCAACATTATAGTTTATGATAATTTTGTATTGGAAACTGAGACCTAGAAGTAGAGCATCCCACACTGAACACACACACAGGCCAGGTCTGCCTATAACAGGCTGAAACTTCAACAGATATGAAATACCAAACAATAGATTTTCAACAAACTTCATTCAAAATTATAGTTTATATATTGGAAATTGAGATCTAGAAGTAGAGCCTTAAGATGGTGAATATTCAAGGTGAATATAATAAAAGAACATGAGACTTAAGACGGAACAAAGGGAACAGAAAGGCTGACAAGTGTGATTACTGGCCCAATTTCCTTCCTTCCTGTGGTGACCTTGTAAGATTCACATTAACCTTGAAAGCATGTGTAATGGGTCGTGAAGTGCTCAGAGGCTCCCCTGTGATCCCGACATCTGCTGCACATTTAACAAGCAGGTCCTGGGGACGTCAGTGCGTGACCTTCCCTCATCCTACGGGAACATGGATGATAAAGAGATTACTGTGTAGTACTTTACATCTGACTCTCCAATATAATCTTTCATAAGTCTAATCCAAGGAGATGACAGAGCTAATTTTGAACTTAACATTCGCACATGTTTTACAGTAATTTTCACTGCCTATTTGCTCTTCTGTTGAAGGGGCGTATTGTACTATTTGTAGAATCTCACTGAGCAAAATGTTAAAACAAAGTCAATCTTTTTGGTCATTTTTCTATATCATACGTTGAATCTACCTTATTATATTACACTCAGCGCATGAATGTGACTTTGTTGTGTTGTGATGTGATGTCTTGAACTATGTGCACTTCTTTTTACATTCTACGGCTGGGGAGGTTTCGGCAGGCTACCAAAAACTAGGGGACTTTGTGCAGCTTGTTGTTGGCCAACGAAGGAAATGTAAAAGATGACTTGAAAATGTTGGAAATTTAGTTGCAAATGTTTATCTAAATGGAGATTGTTGAATTCAGAATATTTGTAATTCATGACTTGGGGTGCATTTTGACAGTGAAGGTTGTTTGGTCTTAGCCAGACTAGAGCTTGTATGTCATCAAGATCAAGCTATTGTCGGTAGTCATGCCATACCGATCACATGGCAGCCAATGTCTTAGAAATGAACTTGAGAGGTCAGGTACCTCACAAGAAGAGGAGGATTGCCTTTGTTACAGTCTTTGAGGGTTCCCATGGCACAGGAATAACTCTCGGGTCTCAGAAATAGGATTGGAGAGCTTACCCTTTATCTGGAGAGTGTGCTAGTGGCTTTGCCAGTGTGCTGATAGAACTTGGGGGAGTCACGAACTGACCCTGCAAACAATATGCCTGTGGCTTGTGTAGGCTAACAGCTCAACAACTGTCAAACACTGCCTGCTGCATGTATGGGGACGTGCAGATAGTGTTACAGTATACAAAGTAGTATCACCATTAGCATAGCAAGAGCTGTGGTAATGTGAAAACGATAGCCTGTAAGGAACATACCACAAGGCAGTTTGTTTTGTGCTAGAATATGTTGGCAGACATTTAATTACCTTTGCCAAGAAGGGTATATTTTAGGTAACCTTTGTGTGTTTGTCGCCAAGAAAACTAAAAAAAGTCTGGATGGATTGGTTTTATATTTGGTGTGTTGGTTAGTTATAATTAGTTGTTAACAAAAACTGGAAATGATTAGTTCACAATTTATGGGGCCCGCCCCCTAGTGGCTTGCTTTGGTACTGCACCCGAACTTCCAGTTTTGATATCTGGTGTTCTAGACCAGCTCTGGTCGTGATTTTTGGGTGGCTCTTGGACTTGTGAAGAAGTGACGTGAGTTTGGGCCCTCTAGTTTGTACTAATTGGCCGCATGTAAACTTGTTGAAATTCAATACCCAAAAATAATTATAACCAAAGTAATAGAATCAAGAAATAGTATGCAGCTTCTATAGTCTACTGTCAAATGTTAGCAAAAATAAGTGGAAATTTATGAATGGAATATGTAGATGTCTTAGATTAGAAGTGCACAATAATGGTTGTTTTATGTTTTACCTCCTTCAAAGAGGTATGTTTACCCTTAAGAAAACATGCTAATAGTACTCGAGTCTTGACCTACCACCATCTTCAGAGAGGTCTTGGTCCTCAAGACTTTCTCAAGAACTCCAGTGTCTGATACTTGAAGTTGAAAGGAAAATGGGCTTGTTTGTCTCAGGGGAGACCCTAACAGCCATAACATCAGCTGCCATGTCTAACCATGTTTGGTAACAGGTTTGAGTCACTTCTCACTAGAACACAGGAAAAACCCTGGATTGTGTAACAGGTGCTGGTTGGAGAAGAACAAAGAAAACTTGTCTGTGCCATGATAAAGAAGAGAACAAAACACAAAGCATGACATAATTTGAAATATACAATGTTCACTGAGACATGTGACACATTGAAGGTGTAACTAAAATCATATATATACATAATCATTTGATAAAGAGCAGTGCTCAAAAATGCTACTCATGTCTTCATAGCAGAAAACCATTTATGTCATACTTGGGCTGTGATCACGTTTGATACGGGTGTTCAGACCGGTTTGTTTTTTGCGGTATATGCTAGGGGCCTCTACTTGTATCACACGGACTTCCATAGAATAACTTGACTGCGCTTCGTGTGCTCTGTGTGCAGTCCGTGCACCGCTTTCAAAAATTTAACTACCAGATTCGGACATTGGAATTGATGTACTTACGTTACAATTTTTGGTGTGAGGATACCAAATGTTCTGGTGCATTTCGCATTGACGTATGTTTGCTCATCGGGTGATCCATGGTTGGGCTGGTACCTCGGGCTATATGAAAAACACCATGTGGTACTCTCTATTTTCCTAATGATATGTTATTACATTTGTACAATAGTGTCTCTTCCTGTAGATCCAAAGTAGTGAAACATCTTTATAGACCGGTGTGTAATTTTCTGCCGGCAAATCCACTAATGTATTGACCCCAGTGTAACCTCCACTATGTGCAGCCTATAATCTATGTACTCGGTGGAACCTTACCAACTCTCAGAGAGATCTGCAAATACTGTTATCATCTCTGTGGGTAACCACTATCGTCTTTGGAGTCTGTGGTCTGTTGGCCTGCTGATCTTGGAAAGGGAAAGTTGATTCTGTGAATACAGAAATGTTCGCGTTGGTTTTATGTTCACGGTTTTCGCAGTGAACTCTTCAGCACGAACTTAAAACGCAGAACAGAACTTTTTGCCCACCAACAACTGTAGCGTTATTATTGTTTCAAACACGAACTTAAAACCACCGCGAGCACCCCATTTTCTCTCTACCGCAAAAAAACAAACATGCGTAGTTCAATGCATTTACAGTACTGTATAGATACCTTTGCTTTTGTTGTGGTTTTATATTGTGGTAGGCGGAAAAACTGAGTTTTTGTTAGCCTCCTTCGCAGACTTCCTATGAACAGCGGTGTTTATATTGGGGGGGGGGGGGCAAGGTTCTCTAAAGGGAGTTGTGTAGCCAAGGGAGTTGTGTAGACGAGGGACGACGCTGTTCATATCCACAGATATGAACAGCGTCGTCCCTCGTCTACACAACTCCCTTGGCTACACAACTCCTTTTAAGAGAACCTTGCCCCCCCCCCAATATAAACACCGCTGTTCATAGGAAGTCTGCGAAGGAGGCTAAGTTTTTGTGGTGTTCTGAAATTACATTTGAAGCAGTTGTCATACAAAGGAGAAATGATTAGAATAATCAAAGAAGGGAAGGTACTCATTATAGTGGTGCGGATCGAAACCCACGTTCAGGTTCCGGTCCGGACTCGAGTCCAGAGGTTTCGGTTCAGGTCCGGACTTGTAAGGTCCGGTCCGGCACCAAACATTGCCGTCACATTATGTGACTGATGCTGTTACCATTGTTAATCCCCCTAAATTCTCTAAACTAGGGAAAGATTCACACAAAAACACGTCTGCAGTCAGAACAACGTGTATATTCAGAACAAAAGTACTAGTATGCTCTCTAATCAGCGTGGTGACCTACATGTCGGGTTGTCTCTGGTGGCGTCTCAAGAGCCTTGCAATATATTTTGACGCCCCCGGCACACCGGATCATTTCTCTCACATACTGCCGGCATTGTGTTTACCTGACCTGTACCCTGTGACACGCAATGTTCCCGGGCTGCAGGCAAAGGCCGCAAAACAAAGCTTCTTCTCTCTATCTCAGGTCAAACATGGCCGCCACTGGGCCCATTGGGGAAGTCCCCCAACGCATGACATGGCTAAGCCAATCACATCGCTAGGTTCCCTTGACGTCACCCAGATCTCGCCAGGAGTTGTGAGACTTCCTGATTTCGGCAATAGCGGCCATAGCGGCCATATCAGAAGCCAACAACAAATGTTTGCGTCTTTTCTATCGCAAACTTCGTGATTTATGGAAGGTTTTAGAGAGTTAAGAATCAAACAGAGGATGTACATATGTACATAAGTGCTAATTATTTTGACAAGTCCAAAAACCGGTTCTCAGCGTTTCGGTTTTTTTGGACTCGGACCGAAACGTTTTACAAGTCCGGAACCGGTCCGGCCGGACCGATCCGCACCACTACTCAAGGTAGCTTGTGTTTTGAAGCTGAAAGGAGATCAAATGTTGTTATTAGATTTATACAAAAATCTATAACACTGAAAGCTAATACTTTTCCTTAAAATTTCATAGCTTGATTCAGTTAGAAAGGTCCATATCCAAAGGTTCTACATATACTGTATATCTTGAAGGCTTTTGCGGTGGTTTAATTTTCACAGTTTTTGAAGCGACCTCTCTGCAGCTAATTTAAGACACTTCAAATACATCTCTCAGCCAGGAATTTAAACATCTTGAAAACCTCCCAGTGAAATAAAGCCACTGCGAAAGTAAAAGTATTTACAGTAGTATAATAGCATCCCATGTCACCTGTGTTTCTCCTGCAAAGACTTCAAGAGACCTGCAACAAGACCTGCTGAGGTTTAGAAATGTTCAGGTCAGGAGTTTGTTTTTGTCTCACTCTCCGCACAGTAATTATCCCACTTCTCTCCAGAATTCCTGATGTCTTGCCAAATGGCAGACTGCCAAAATACTCTACCTCTTCCTTACAATAGCCACTCAGTTAAACTTGGGCTATTCCTATAAACATACTAGTGCCAGAAAATGTTTTGCCATGAAACGATTAGAGATAAAGAAAAGTTACCGTACTAGTATATATCTTTAGTATATCTATTTGTTTAAAAGTTTGTCAAAATCTCTCAAAATAACATATCATATTTTATCTGTTGCCTTAAAATACTAAGGAATGCCTATGGTTTAAGATGGTTGGAACTTCTGCAATACCATTATACAGGGCTCTACTCAAATTTCAACCAGTGCACCCTCAGTCAAAAATTAGGTGCACAGCTCCAATTCTTGGTTTACAAAAGTGCATATGGACCCAGTATTTGGAGCATTGTTGTACTATAAAAAATGTAGTCATTTTACGTGATATTTGATTCCTGATTGATTTTTCATTACACATTTGCAGGCCGACTTGTACTTTATTGGCCTTGCCATGGATGTTTATCGGGGATCGATAGAGATTGAGTTAAGCACAAACTGCAGATTGGAATCATGAGTTGTAGACAAGCCATATTGATTTTAGAACTGTCTGACAAGAAGCATATATTTATGAAGCAGATGATTCAGTATTATTCAATATTCACATAATGAGAATGGCTTAAAGGGGTGCATTATGATTGTCTTGGTACAAATACGTGGCAAATTCTGGATCGGCGAGTCTGGCAAGCTAGAATACCAGAGTAGTCAAGCCACACATAGTATACATTGTACATATCCACATGACACATTGATGAATGTACTCTGCCTATCTCCTCGGCATATCACTATGCAACTCTACTATTTTAAGTGGTCATTGTAACTTGAAGTATTCCAAAGGTTTAACCAGTATTTGCCCCCCAATATTGACCAATTATTGTATAGTTTATTTGTCATGTCATGATATTCATTCCATCATAATGGCATTGGTTATTAGTCCTTTGGATGGTCTGAAAATGGGAAAAAGTCTTAGAGTTAACTAAATCAAGTAAGATAATTGTCAACGGATTTAGTTCAGTCCATTTACATAGATGATAGATTCCATCAATTTGAAGCCTTTCAAACTTGCCTTCAGCCAAGAATATTCAGATGCCAATGTGAATATTCCACATTTCTTCTCTATCCCTCACAAGTTTCTTTCAAAGCCCTTCAAAGCAGGTTTTATGCCTATGGAAACAGCAGAAAGGTTAGAGTTTTGAATACACACCCACCAAACGAACTTTGCAGCTGCGTAGTCATGTCAGAAGTATGCAGTAAACAGCGCCTTTTCCTCATCACAGGCTGGCCTGGATGAACTTTGGGCATGCTCTTGGCACCGGAGTAGCACTTATCTAACTGCAGGAGAACTCTGTGTATGTGAAAAATGTCCTGGAGGCACCGGCCTTTGTTTTTGTATCAATGAACGTATGTTTTTAAACAGTTGTTTTATGGATGTTTGGCTTCTTTCATATGTTCTGAGCAGAAACACACTGTTAGACTCTGCCCCGGTCTAGCAATTTAATTTGTCTAAAGTTTTGTTACTATTGTTTCATATCTGAATCTTTAGTTCAGTTGATCTTCATAACTTGTTTCTTAAAAACCAAACACACGTGTCTTGCTTCTCGTGATGTAAGTTTTGTACAAAGGAAATGATACATGTAGATAAACATCAAGTGTAGGTCTTTCAATTCAAGGGGGCCAGAAAGGGACCCCTTGGGTACACTTACAGTACAGTTTGATGTTAGCGTAGACAGTTTGTTTGTTTTGCACTGTTTATGTGGAAGTCTGTGTTCCCACGCTTGGTTGTTCCAACAGGTGACCCACCTACACGTAACAGGTGAGCATGTTAAAGGGGAAGGGCTAGCAACCCCTCCCTGTGAAAATTTACCCTGCTACTAAAACCTATGTCCTATGTGCCACTAGGCTCTACAAGGGTCTGAATGAACGAACAAACGAAAAAACAGGTGTTTCAATGCTGTTCATTCTTTTGACTGTATATTGATTAGTGCTGACCGAGATTCTCCATAAAAGGTGACCCTGGCCTATTTCATTGTATAACTGTCAAACTAACAATGGGTCATATTGTCAACTTGTTGGACAGAAATATTCTGAGTTGTGTTTTTTCCTGAATATGGAATTAAAGTGTTTTCGGTATCTCTGTACCACATACAAGTCTTTTCACAGAATTTGATTATTTTAAAGGAATGTAGAAGTTTATTAAGACACTTTATTTTCCACTTCTGTGTGTAATCGATATGGCGGTGTCAACAGATAAGATCGCAGACAATCTTCTGTTTGGGAAACATTGACGTGATAAGATCGAGACAGTTCACTGAAGTAAGAAATTCATGAGAGGTCTGACATGTTTATCTTTTAGACATGAAAGACCTCTGACCCCTCACGCTCTTTTTATTGCATCTCATTTGATTTTGTTCATTACTGTCTGTCAATCGTAGATGTCTTGTATCAAATTTGATCTTGGTTATGACTGTCCATCATTTTTATATGTTTTCTTCTTGTATTTTGATTTTAATGTATCAATGTGAATGGACTCCAGGAAGAATAGTGTAAGATTGTAATAATTGAACACCAATGGAGATCCCAATAAAACAAACAAACAAACAAGCATGAACTCTTCCCTAATGTGCTTCTAAATGCACTGTAATCTCCATGATACCTAATATTTCATAGACCCCTGAGCTGAATAATGAACAAATCAGGCGAGAAAATCAGAGAAATTTTTAGAAACCTTTTGGGTGAAAAAAACTTTATGTAATGGAACATGTATTAAGAAAAGGATTTGGAACCTATGCATGTGAAAAAGCCTCTTATCTTAAGGGATTTGATAATGACAGGAAGTTACTAAGCAACAAAGAACTTGCGTTGGATGTTGCGTGTATGGATGGCTTTGGTTGTATGGCGCGTAAGGCTCTGTATCTGTATAGCTAGTATAGCTGTATAGCCCTTCGGCATAACACCAGCTTTGCAGGCACGCAGTGTTATATTACACTGAACGACCTGTCATACCGGTACCTTAAAAACGCTTAAAATGTCATGAATTCAGGATAACTTATTTGTAGCTGGGCAGAATAAAAGCAACCAACAGCGGTTATCAAATAATTTCCCGATGATGCTTAACTTTGACTTAGAGAGCTCTTGGTTCCAATTAGTTGCTAACTGGGAGACCCCGATTCAATCTTGGGTCATGACAACTTGGTTGGGGCTGCACTCGTCTTTTGGACGGGGTATAAAATGAGGATCCTGTGTTCGTGGAGGTGTCTTGTGCACGTTTAAGGGGAAGGGCTAGCAACCCTCCCTGTAGAAATACACCCTGCTACTGAAACAGTGAGAAACTTGCTTCCCTATGTGCCACTAGGCACTGCAAGGGTCTGAACAAACGAACAAACCAAAATAGCTCACTACGCCTCACAGAAAAACACATGCAGACCCTTGTGATAGAGCCGGACATCATCAGCTGTTGGTACTAATGGTGTATGGCCATGGATGTGTGATTAGTCAAGGGTATTTTGTCTGACCTTTGGATATTTAAAGTGCCCCAATTACAGACCACCATGTGCC
The DNA here is from genome assembly GCF_035083965.1 of Branchiostoma lanceolatum. Lineage (NCBI taxonomy): Eukaryota > Metazoa > Chordata > Leptocardii > Amphioxiformes > Branchiostomatidae > Branchiostoma > Branchiostoma lanceolatum. Next base: position 4,479,195 of record NC_089728.1, read on the forward strand.
TCATTACTCAGTTATGCACCAGTGGCGACTGAGAACTCAGAGGTGTACCGATATGACATAATCATGCTCTTAGCGGTTTCATTCTTGAAGTTCAATGCTTACCACTTACTGGTCCCTTGAAAACAACATAGTAAGTTCAATGCAATGTACAGTAAAAACTGCCCCAAAAGGTCAATCAGGGGGTTGATAAAATTAGGTGTGATGAAATCTGATCCATGTGGACAGGTGGTCTCTATAATGCCTAATTTGTGTTGGTGGGACAAATTATCTTTAAGGGACCACCAAGAAGTGGTCACATTGGCTAATGACTGTTTATTATGATCATACATTCATGGGTTGAGCACCAGGGCCACTTACAAGAGAGGTCACAGCAGCAAAGTGTTGAAATTTCCCTTGAGTATATGTCTGTTGTTCTTAAATGATTAGCAATAAAGGAGGTATTATTGATCAGATTTAAGTTTCCGAACTTTTGGAAACAAGAAATTGTTGATCAATACCTGCCTGCCTGCCTGCCTACGTGCTCAGGCCAGAACCTGGCCCCTTGCTTTCCAGGAGGATCCTCCATGTAGTCCTGTCCCTTGCCCTAGCCTCTGCTAGCCTCTGTTGATCAATACATGGCCCCTATATTCATCCTGTTGTTTCCTATTTTCCAGAGCAGTGTTCTCGCCAGCCTGAAATTTTTACCCGTCATTTCAATTTTCCTGTCGGGAAGAACATATCGAGCGCCGAAGGCGCGAGGCGTCGCGCCGGAGGCGTGACCATCCTAGGGGGGTCCGGGGGTATTCTCCCCCGGAAAATTTTGGAATCTAGACCCTCTGAAACGCTATTTCCTGCATTTTGAGGGGCAAATTTCTTGGTAGAATAAGCTTAGTTTAATGACATCTCTTTCGGTGAAAAATTACACAAGGGTTTCAGGCTTAATTTTGGGGGGAGGCGTGCCGTCGATCATCGCGGTAAGATCGAATGTTCACACACAAGCTACATTTCTATGTTGTATACAATCGGCAAAGAAAAGGAAATCAAGCACAACAAAACTTTATTACGTATCTACGTCCTACAAAAAATACACACAGAATAAGTCGGCAAAATTAAAATTTTTCAGCACTCAATGTCCCGTATGCTCCCTGTATTTATTGAACATAATGAGAAATTTGACACCCTACTTTGAGAAAGAACGCCATAAAGACGTCCATTTTTTTCTCCCATGTTTTCCACGGTTAATTTCTCCGGTAACTGCACTGAATGTCTTCAAAAGTTGTTGATTCAGGCCTTCAAACAGCCGCTTCGTCGTGCGATCCTTGCGATCCCCGCCATTCCTCTAACATCTCGCAAATTCACGCTTAGCTGAAATCACGCGAGTAGCGAGACTCGCATGTCATTGGTCGGTATTTCTTGACGCGACGGAGACGACGCACTGTGATTGGTGGAATAGAATATCTGACGCCTGTTTACCATTTCTTACGGGAAGAAAGCGCATTCAACTCAGCCGCCGCGGCTTGAAACTTTAATAATGTTTTACAGATTACAGAAAGCCTGATAGCTATAGGAATATTTCTGAATTTTTAGGCTTCTTTGATAACAATAACTGACGGTGAACCGAGAGGGACAAAACAGAAATAAACGTCAGCCCGATGCGACCAGCCAAAACTGTGGGGAGGGCGGCGCATGACGCCGAGTTTTCGGCGGCCACCAAATACTAGTATCCACCACGGCGCTCTTTGTGTGGCTGGGGTTGTCGCCGGCGGGCATTAGAAATGATCTAGATCGCCCTCGTCGCGATTTTCCGGTGATCCTCTGGAGCTTTTGCAAATTCTAAACTCTGTCTAAATATCTTTACACACCTATTTTTGGCCATTAAAAATGACGGGTTGGGCAAAAATTTTGTCCGTCATGAGCGACAAAAACCCGTCAAATGACGGGAGGACGGGCGCTGGCGAGAACACTGTTCCAGAGCGTGTAACAGTAGGAAGATGAAGGAGACCGTAGCGCTGGAACTCAGCTTACATGGCCCCTAAATTCATCCCCTTGTTTTCTATTTTCTAGAGCGTGTAACAGTAGGAAGATGAAGGAGACCGTAGCGCTGGAACTCAGCTTCGTCAACTCCAACCTGCAGCTGCTGAAGGAGGAACTGTCCGACCTCAACAGCTCCGTGGAGGTGTACCAGAGCGACAGGTCAGTGTGCAGGGCTTGAAATTCTTTTTTGGAAATAGGTGCCCTGGTGCACCCGACAAAAAAATTAGGTGCACAGAAAACTTTTGGGTGTACCACATAGAATAAAGTTGAATGTCAGCAAAACAAAATTACCAAGTTTAACGCTGTAATTCTATAGCTAACTAGATACATCAAGTAGAATACAACAATGGGTAATTTTAGCTATTCTGTCTAAAAGTGAAGTAAGTCAAGATACTTACATTTCAAGAGTATTTTCTGTATACTGTACTAGTGTACAATAGTACCCTTACCTTATAGCCTACAAAAATATCTAGGTGCACTGGTACAGCCACAGTCAAAAATTAGGTGCACAGCTCCAATTTTTTTGCAATGTACCTGATATCTGATGATATGGAGGACATACTCTGGGTGCTCCATAACTAATGGGAGCGTGTGAAAGAAAAGTTTGGCATGAAAGAGTTGCCGTCAATCATTCAATACATGTATATGTGATCAGGACGGTTGAACAAATGACTGAACACATAGAACATGGTCTATCAATCAATAAATTATTTCTTTTTGTTCTTTCACATGTTCTTCTTTGATGTAATAAGACTTTACTAATAGTACCAGTTTGCTTGTCTGTATAACGCAAACTCCAGCTGTCCGGGGGGTTTCTGGTGAGCGGTTACAGGGCGGTGAGCTTGATTTTGACATCAGGCTACCCGTTTGCCAACATTTTGAGAACTTGAGGCATATATTTGCTCATTTTGGAGCTTTTGTACGATTTACAGCTATTGTAGCAAACGTTTTTTTTGAAACGAGTGAAAGTTCATGCTTACACAGATGTCATTCTTATGATCAAGTCATTGTGGTCTCACCAGTCACATCATTGATTGATATCTAATTCTGCAATGTCTATAAATATCCCTCCATACACATTTGTAAATGTCATGTCCTGTATCTCTGTTGGTAGCAGATAGAAGAGACAATAGAAAGGCAAAGGTTATCGGCAGCGTTTTGTCCTGACGATACCCTGTTCTTGATGTCTAATTACCCTGTTCCTGATGTCTAATTACCCTGTTCCCACCTGCAGCGAAAGCAGAGCGACTCCCATGATCCCGCTGGGGCTGAAGGAGACCAAAGATGTGGACTTTCACCTTCCTTTCAAGGTCAGACTCTTGTCCTATTTGTGCTACTAAGAATTAAAGTGACCAATTACACTTAAAGGATAATTTATGGACAACGCTTAACATTGAATAAGAGCAGGCCGACTACGACTTACCACGAATTAAGATAGGTCGCTATGCCTCACGAAAACAGGCAGGCACACCCTCATTTCTGTGTGACGTAAAGAGAATAAGCTGCACAGTTCTGTGTTAGTTGTAACAGTGTTCATGTTGGCTATCATTGACAGAGTGCATAATAAACACTGGGAAGACATAAACTTTGTGACAAACGTAACAAACAAGTAACTTACAAACAAGTGACTTACATAAGTCTAACTTGTGGTCTGTCCCTACAGGATTTCATCCTGGAACACTACAGCGAGGACAGCAGTGAGTATGACGGAGAACTGAAGGAACTACATGACTTGAGAAGGGTAAGAGTGAATCTTCCATATTGTTGCCTTCCAACATTTCTTCTTGCTACTGAAAATAGTTTCGTACTGTAAGTAAATCTTCGTAAGACTGATTACAACGTTGGTGCCTGCTAGCTAGGGATTTGAATCCAGAACCTTTAGATTCTAAGTCTACAAATAACCCTAACCCCAGGGCCCAGGACCACCTAATCTAATCGTCATTGTTGTCTCTGCAGGCTATGCGGACCCCTGAGAGAGACGAGGCAGGAATAGAACTACTGATGGAGTACTACAATCAGCTGTACTACGTAGAGAAGAGATTCTTCCCTCCTAACAGACACCTGGGCATCTACTTTCACTGGTAAGTTCAGACAAGTGGTTTAACCAACTAGTTATTAATCTGTCATCAACTTATTCATCGTAATACATACGCTGAATTAGATACAGCTTTTGACTGAGGTTGTCGTCGGGAGTCATGTCAATTTGGTACATGCTTCATTGACAACTAGGCAGTCAGCGACGGCAGACTTCACCTCTGTTGCATAATACAGGGATCTCCCCAGAAATATATAGCAGGATGGGGGGAGGGTGCCGGGCACAGGATACGTGTCGCGAGGGGGGAGGTCTGGAGGGGGCGCACAACTCTCAAAAGGAGAGCGGATGTTGCCTTTTGCCTTTTTCAAACATAATGGAAGTTATTTTCTGCAACTTCAGCTTTACACCTGAAATTTCTAGTTTTGAGCAAAATTACAGGCTTTGCTGGGTAAAAATTGGAAAAAATACCCTAACTTTGAAAATCAACAGGATGGAGCTGGGATCAGAACAGGATGGAGGAGCGCCACTGTATATATATATCCCTGATAATAGTGGAGCTCATGATCATGCAATTCACCCAAACGGCTTTGTGACCCTTCCAGCGCCATTAATATATACAGACACACACAGATACACACCTACACACACACACACACACACACACACACACATGAGTGATCCCGATTCGCGAATCCTGGTATGAACAGTCAGAATCCCGCTCAGAGGGGGGGATAAATACCAATCCACCAATTCCACCTCCAGAATATGAAGGGGTCTTTTAAGTGACACCCTGGACTGTGTGTCCTGCAGATCTTGTGTTTCCAATAGTCACCTCTAGGTCATCTGTTGGCCAAAGGGCAGGACACACAGGGCCCAAGGTTACAGATGGGTGACCTTAGAGCACTGCTCATATTTATCATATTACAACATCTGTACTGGTAGTTATCTGTACCAGTTAGGCCTAGCATAAATATGCAAACTTTTGGGTCAACCACTGGCAAGAGACACTGGCAATACAAAATGTTGATGAAAATTTCAAAACAGAATCGCAAGTGGTTTTGCAAATTTTCTAACAGATTAAGGCTTTGAACACTTGATGTAAGAATGCCGTATGATTATAATATGATGTTGAAAATACTAGTGTCCTGATGAATTTTATTTTTACATTCTGTTAAACTGTGTTTGTTTTACTTTAATCGGAATCTAAAGAGAGAAAAAAAGATAATCCCTTTTTGAAAAAAATTGTAATGAGAAACATGACATTGATTTTCCTCTGCCTTATCTGTGCCAGTTATAGCCAGGCATGCCAAGATATAATCTGACTCACATGTCACCTATAATCAACTGCGAATGGATGTGGAAATAGTGAGAATTCTTCTCGCATTAGAGTATTGAAAGTCTTTTTCTGTTCTGCCGGAGGCGAGGCAATGGCCAGTTTAAACAAATAAAGCCCTCGGAATGCATGACTTGGAGGCACGCAGTCACCATTGATAGTGTAAAAAGAGGACATAGTTGAAATTGTCTTTCACCAGTGAGTTGATATTAGGATTATCTGTCTTGTTGTTGTTGCTGTTGCTGTTGCTGTCTGTCAGTTAAATCTTGGAACAGAATTCCTCGGGCAAGGGGACTGTAATTTCAGGTTTAGATTAAGGAGATGCACTGTAACTAAACGTAACATCAAGTACAGGTACTGGTACAGAGGTTTGGATTCAGATACTGAACTATTTGACAAAGTAATCTGTGTTCTTCAATGATGACAAAAACATGAAGTAACAGAAAGTTTATTCAGGCTTCAAGTATCTCATAGAGAGAATCCAATGTTTTCATCCTTGTCCAGTGTTAAATTTTAATCTTTTTGGTAGGAATAACAATTTTGAGTAAGAAAATCAGTGAAAAAGTTATATATATATCAGTCTAAGTCTGTTCATGTACAGTACCAGCACATTGATGCTCCGGTATATGTACCTAAATTATTTTCGTGGTACTGTGTGGTACCCAGTAGCCTGGATGCCAGGCCCCCAATCTCTAAAATATCTATCTTGTGGGGGTCTGGTCATACTTCTTCTCCACACAATAGATATCTTAGAGATTGGGGATCTGGCATCCAGGCTAGGTACCCAGTACCAGCAGTGAATTTTAGGGACGGGTACAGGTACACGGGTTTATGTACAGGTCTGGACCTAAACCTGTACCCAAGCTACCTGTTCAGAAAATTGTAGATTTTGAATTAGGACAAAAGTATGTTTGAACTGGTAACAACATGTCTTTGATATTTAATTGTATTATTTTTATGAAAACACAGATGAAAATTTGACTCAAGCCTTGCAAATGTTTTTTATGTGCTGGAGTATAGTATAGATGTGGCTTTGGTGCACTGCCATGGTAATGGTAATTTCATAGTAATTTTATTTGTCAAAGTGGCCATCCCCTGAGTCAGGCTTGACCTGATTAGTACCAGTCCAGTACCAGTCCACGAGGGTTCAGGTATTTTGGACCTGTACCTATTTGATTGTACCGGTACTGTATTGGTACAGTGTACCAGTACACAGCTCTAGTCTAAGTCCAGCACACATACGTACCTAGTTTAGATACACTGTAGATGAGACTCTCTGTGTTTTCCAGGTTTGACTCCCTGACAGGAGTGCCGTCCAGCCAGCGTACAGTAGCCTTCGAGAAGGGCAGCGTGCTCTTCAACATCGGCGCCCTCTACACACAGATCGGGGCAAAGCAGGACAGAACCAAGAAGGACGGAATCAACGCTGCAATCGACGCTTTCCAGAAAGCAGCAGGTAAGATAATAGAATTCACCACATGACTTAAATGGTACATGCTGTGTCGTGTTTTAAGATAAATGAAACAAGACTTATACTTAACACATGGTGTGGTATTTAAAGATAAATGGATCATGTTTATTATACATATTCATTACAGGATTTGTCCTGTTATTCTGTACGTTTGCTGTTAACACTGTGAAAGGCTGGAAATCTTGGGAGTCCATTTTATTTTTGAGTTGGAGTAAAAATGAACATACTGAATGAGCATCTAACTATGTTAAGCTATCTACGTACAAAAAACAAATCATGATTATCCGACAAACAAACAAACAAACTCTCAGCCCTGGAAGCATAACCTTCTTGGCAAAGGTAACAAAATGCTCTTCTTCCATCTTCAGGTGCATTTAAGTACCTGCAGGATAACTTCAGCCAATCATGATTATCCGACAAACAAAGAAACAAACTCTTAGCCCAGAAAACATAACCTTCTTGGCAAAGGTAACGACATGCTCTTCTTCCACCTTCAGGTGCATTTAAGTACCTGCAGGATAACTTCAGCCACGCCCCCAGCATGGACATGGGTCTGGAGACGTTAGAGGCGCTGATAAAGCTGATGCTGGCCCAGGTGCAGGAGTGTGTGTTTGAGAGGAAAGTGTTGGACGGGTGGGAGGAAAACCTCACCAACTGTCTAACAGTGGCTCAGGAGTCTGCAAAGGTTTGTCAGTTTTTGATGTTATCTTTGTTTTATTTTCCAACCTCCTGTTGGGAGACGGGAAGGGAAATTTTTTAAATTTGCTTGCAAATATTGGTTTTCTAGTTTCATGGGATGTTGTATCAAATGCATTACATCAGCCAAGTCTAAGAGTTTGAACTTCTAGTATGTCTACGGTAGTTGTAGTTCATTAAGTATGCAAGTAAGGTTTTGATAAACATTACATGATCCATTGATCACAAAATCAGAGGCAAAAATATGACGTTACCACTGTTTTCCCTTCAGGTGTCTGAAGCTTACAGCATGGTTCACAAGGCCATGAACACGCCTCCTGTCAAGGACTATGTGCCCTTCTCCTGGATCTCTATGGTGTTGGTCAAGTCAGAACACTTCAAGGCACAGTCCCACTACCTGGCAGCTGTGGGCTTCATCGACCAGAAAGGTACCATTCTCCTATGTTGAACCTCGCCTACGGGCCGTGGCATGTACAATATACCTGTATCAGGACAGGTATGGACAGTTTTTATGTTGGTGTATGTATGGTATTTGAAAAAGATCCAAAGGATGTGACAATGACAAATATGCTTCTCTTCTTCTTCTTCTGTAATGTCCTTCTTCCGAGGAATCGGCAATTACTGAATGCCTCCCCAAGGTATATTGTATAGGCAGTGGACTATTGATTGGTTTGTTGTTATGAATTGCAAAGTCCAATTAGCTGCATACTTTCATATGTGTGTTGCATGTAACCTGAACTATTTTGTTTGTCTTTACATTAATTATTTATACTTGTTATTGTCACATCTTTTGGATTTTTTGACAGACTGTGCAGAAAAAAACCCTCATAAATCTGTTGGTACCTGTCCCGATTTCTGCATTTAGGAACACTCACTCAAAACACTCAAGAAAGCCTTTATGCTAGTCTATTACAACTGTTTTTACAGCAATATGGAAAAGTAAAGAAGGGAAAATCCAACAGGAATACAAAACTTTGAAACTGTTAAAAGATGAGCTTTGTATGCATCATGACTGACTTGTGTCTGTTTTTGAATACTCAAGAAAGTCTTTATGCTTTGATACAGTCTATTGAGGACTGTCTCCAGCTTTAAATTTTTTTCCGTCCCACTCATTGTTTGGGAGCTGATTCTTTTAAATTTTCATTGTAAAATTTGTCATTTTAAGCTTAAAAATTACATTTTCATCAGTTTTATCTCATGAAATTGATATTTTGCGGATGGAAGAGTTTGAATTTTTTTCTGTCCCAAGAAGCAAATTTCCGTCCCGGGATGGAAGGAGGGGTCCTGAAGACAGCCCTGAGTCTATTACAACAGTAATATGATATGGTTCTGTTTACCTGTGCAGGTGATAATGATGAGGATGAGTTGGAGAAGCTGCTGTCTCAGGTACACCTGAGGGATGCTGACAGCTCCTCACCACTAGCTACAGACAGGGAGGACAGGAAACAGCTAGGTAAGGTTAAAGGTCACAGAGGGCACTAGAGTCAGGTCTACAAAGTTATGGTCAAGAAGATCTTTGATGAAAGGCAGTCACATATGTACTGTAAATGCATTTACTTTCGCAACGGTTTTATTTTGTGGTAGGAGGGAAAAGGAGGATTTCACAGCATTTTAAACAATTCTGTAGCACAGTAGTCATACAAGCAAGAAATTTTTGGGGTGTCATGTAGGTCAATGCAAGAATAATATTTTTGTTTAAGACTGGTATGTCCTCTATTGTAGTCTAATAAAAGAATATGATAGTTGTGGCTCAAGGTTCATATCATGTTGGTTTAAGGTCCACAGGTCAAAATTCAGGCATTACTGAGAAGTTATAGAGTTTCCGATGAAAGTCTAAATCCTTGTCAAGAGATCTCTACTGTCATGTAATGTACTGTAAATCCGTTTAGTATAGATATCGTTGGTGTTAGGGATTAGTTAATGGCATTTGATATTAACGGTGGGAAGAAACATCACTGCCTGAAATGTTCGTAATCAATTATTTGCAATGTTGAAATTTTAGTCGTCTACTAGAGATGGTTAAAGTAGCTAAAATTAAGTTACCGTTAACAAATCAAGAATAACAGTGACTGCCTTGTCACGCCCAGGTAAAGTGCACCTGCAGGAAGCCCTGATCCTACACATTTAAAATTGGGGTTGGTGATTATAGCGGTTGGGGGGAAAGAAAGTAGTTGACAGCATTTGATTTTAACGGTGGGAACAAACATCACTGTCTGAAACGTTCGTAATCAAATATTTGCAGTGATGAAATTTTAGCATTCGACTAGTGACCACACAAATTAAGTTACCGTTAACAAATCAAGAATAACAGTAACTGTCTTGTCGCTCCCAGGTAAAGCGCACCTACGGGAAGCCCTGATCCTACACGAGGATGCGCTGAGAGTCCACCGGATGTGCAAGAAGCTGCGGCAGATCGACACACTGGGCACCATCCTGAAGGAGGCCCACAACAAGTCCATGACCAAATATAGCGACGTGGAGGAAGAGGACGAGTTCTATGATGAGGTCATCGCTCCAAGGATACAGCGTGAGTACCTGGTTTTGAAGAAGAAGAGGAAAAAAGATGCTGTTGTTGACTCTGTGTGCAGAGTCTGTGTTTTTGATGTGTGTGTGTGCTTGTTTGGGTTGGTGTGTGTCTAGTTATTTGAGTGCCAGAAGATGACTGCAAACGTCTGACTCTCTCTCCTGAAGTGGCAGGAAGTGCAGTTCAGAGGTGATAGAACTAGTTGTTAATCAGATGCTAATTTACTTGGAGGTATTGTTTTTAGACTGTGTTTCTGCATTTATTTTTCATTTGCTAGTTTGCTTTGGTTTGGTTTGGTTTATTAGATCTCCATTAGTGTAACACCACTATTCTTCCTGGAGTCCATAGTTTAAGGGTGTTGTGCAACAGTATTGTACCCTATTCTTGGGATGTTGCATTGACTTTACAAGTATTCAAGCATTGTACTGTACAAGGAACATATATGTGTAAAAATCAATGCATTTGAAGTAGATGTTATCAGTATATCTTTCCCATCCATGTACATGTACCATAACAGACTTTCCATTCTTTTACAGCTAAAACCCACCAGAGACCAGAGATCAAACCACCCAACTTTGCAAACGTCAAAGTAGTGGACATTTTCCACAGACTGGTAAGATGATTTTTTTTTCTACATACGAATGCATGTAACAGATTTACATTTTTGATGTAGCTGTGGTGTTGCATCATGGTTTCTCTAAAGTTGTAAGTAAGACTCACCAGGTCTTGTTACCGCTGGGAAGGCGTGTTGTAACAAACAACTTCTTGGACATAGATGGGAGCAGGTTTTAAAGAAATTGCTATTCCTGGTAAAGAGGGTATCAAACACCTTAGCCCACACTGCAAGCACCATAATTACTTGACTGTGTATCTCTGCTATATTGTATATGACCCTTACCTCTTCCTTCATGACCTCAATGAAAAGCGACCTGCGTGCGGATTTGAGCTTATCATGAATAACAAAGGTTCAAACAAACAAACTTCATAGAGATTTGTGTCTTACAGAATCTTGTTTCACTTACAGGGCCCTCTTGCAGTGTTCTCAGCCAGAAACCAGTGGAGTGTGCCCAGAACGTGTGGGATGGAGAAGGGCGAACAGGGCTTTGGGTTCGTACTAAGAGGAGACTCGCCAGTCATCGTAGCAGAGGTGGAGCCTGGCAGCAAAGCTGCGGTAAGAGTTATGCTTCAACTGCTCTCCCTAGCAGGCATTGGCAGAACTGCAGAGAAACACATGAAAGCACTTCTCAATGCTGTTGAACAGAATGATTTTATTGACATTCCTTTCACTGACTTACACTATAATCATATATAAGTATACCTTTGGGCATTTTTCCCATGCTTTTTTGAGATGCTTTTCAATGAACTATTTTGACAAGGGAAATTTTTGATCTGAGTGATGATATTTGAAACAGAATTCCAAAGAGTCTTGCAAATTTTCTTACTGACTTCCTGTTCTTCATGCTCTGTTAACAGATTAAGGCTTTAAAACAGTTGATGTAAGAATGTGTTGTTAACATTTTACATCAGTTTCTTAATATATATCTCCTATTTTCTCCTTATTACCTGGATGTCTAACATAATCTAATGATTTTCCTTGAATTTCTTTGCCACAGCAAGGCGGAGTGAAGCCAGGCGACTTTATCGTGGCGGTGGACGGGCGGAACGTGAAGTGGGGGAAGCACCACGAGGTCATTAACCTCATCCTGAGCTGTGGGGAGCAGGTCAGCATGCAGGTCGTGACCCCGCAGGGTCGTGACTACCTGCACCCTCAGGTGAGACACAATATATCAGCCTGTACTACTTGGTACATCTTCCACTGCATGAAATGGCATCCGGACACGAGATCCGGAGATCCGGAACCTCAGATCTGTAAGAATCCAGGCGGTTACAGGAAATTTACCTTCATTAAACTAAATATGCAAGTGGTACCCTGATGTGGTATACCACTTACACATGCGAGTTATTCAGGGAAATTTAAGTTGTTTTAGTACAATACGGCCCCTGTATCCGTCTGGATTCTTACAGATCTGAGGTTCCGGATCTCCGAGTTCTCCTGTCCGGATACGTCAGGATCCGAGGCCATTTCTTGCAGTGTTCACTACATGTATTTGATGACTTGTTTCTGTACATGTGTTCAGTCTACTCTACTAAGAAAACTGAAAAAATAGAAGATTTATGTTCAAATATGTACATGTATGTTAGGCCACACACAGTAAGTAAATTTTGTGGATGACATTAATTCAAATTCAGGGGAAGATCAATGCGCTTGCTAATGTCATCCATAAAATTTACTTGTTGTGACCTTAGTCAAATTTCTGTCTTCCTTTCTCTGTATTTCTTTTCTTACTCTCTCGTTTCCTCTTCCCCAATGTTTTCCTTCCTTTTGTCTATCCCCTGACCCCCCCCTCATGAGTAGCCCCACCTCCTGATGTGTTGGTCCCCCCCTGAGTCAGAAGAAGGTTCCGTGGTGATGCCCATGTCTTGTGGATGCCAGTACTTGTAGTGACAACAGCCCATCCTGTTAGTACTCTACCGTCTACATACAACCTTTTTTCTCACCCGCTAAACTTCCCTAAACACTGCTGTGCTTCTAAGGCCTAGGGAAACAAATGTTGTGTTTCTGGTTATCCAACTGACCCTAGCAAAAACTTGCCGACCCTAGCTTCCTTTTATTTAAGTATTGAACGAGTGTATACTGTCACCATGACGTGTTGCAAATGCTAAGGCACCAACGATGGCTAACTCCATTATCCACTAACAGACCTTGTATTACATTTTTTCCCTCTCTGCTTACATTTGTAAAGTGAGTGACAACTTGCTCAGTAAGTCCCTTGCTGCTCTAGGCAGTGTTTCACTTATCTAACTGTGTTGTAGGCTGTTGTTTTCATTCTTACTTCTGACTGACTTTGCTCAGCTTGAGGGAGGGGGTGCAAGAAATACTGTTTACTATTCTGCAGAGGTAGAAACAAGAAGATTGAGACTGCATATACCTGGCTTTTGATACAAATATATATGGAATGGCATGTTCTGTAAATTGCAGTACCTTACTGCACTGCTTGGGGGAGTGTTTTCTTTCAGTGTGATTCATTGTCTTGATGGTATCTCAATCCAAACATTTTTTATTTCAGGCACAGGGAAGTGCGCCTGTGTATTATGATATGCTTTCCATTTAAGTAAGCAGGTTGACCAGTATTCTTGGTGTTGTTTTGGGATTTTGTTGTTTGGAGGTGTTTGTGATATTCAGGTACATTGTTTATGCTATATGCTATCATCTGCCAGCCACTCTCTCATTGGCCGAATTGCCATGCTATCATTGGCTGAACTGCTAATTGTGATAGTCAGTAGCGGTCTATTAGTAGTTGGGAGCTTGGGGACTTTGCTGGTGCTTGGGTTGCATAGCCTGCTGCAGTACCTTACTGCACTGCTAGGTGGAATGTTTTCTGAAGGTGGGTTGCAGCTATAGATTAGCATTGTGGGAACATCTTCAAAGGTTGAATTTTGATTCTGAACTTCGTGTTTTGCCTTCTCTAGCAGAGCAACGACCAGAACGGCCGGTCCAGCAGCCTTAGTCAGCGAGAGATGATGAGGAAGGAGAGCTCTCCCACCACGTCCGAGACCGGGTCGACCAACAGCAAGCGGTTCAGCTGGGGGTTCCGCAGGCGGGAGAAGTCGCACAGCCAGTTGTCGGTGCAGTCGCGGGCGCAGATCAACTCCAACAGGGAAAGCTGCATGTGGTAGTCAAGATACGGTCTCATTAGCGAATCTCCAAGCCAGGGCTGTCTCCGGGACCTGTCCCTCTGTCCCAGGACGGAAATTTGCTTGTTGGGACGGAAAAAGATGTCACCCTGTCCGTCCCAAAAATGGGAACTTTATGACATGAAATTGATGAAAATGCATTTTTGTAGGCTTAAAATGACGGATTTTACAACGAAAATTAAAACATTGGATCTCAAAGAATTAGTGGGACGAAAAAAAATCGAAAGCTGGAGACAGCCCTGTTAGCAAATCTCCAAGCAGATCTATCAGTGGGAAGGCAGTATCAAAAGGGCCAACCAGTATCAAAAGCCACCTGATACTGGCCCTTTTGTTACTGCCTCGCCACCAATAGATCTGCTTGGAGACTATTCATTAGCCACCCTAGCTGACCACCCCCGTTACGAAGTGTGAAAGTCCAAAATGCTAAACTAAAGTATACCCTCAATGGGAGTCTGTGGTTCTAAATGCTACCCCCTACATTGCCACATGGTATGCCCCAAATTATGACCCTGATGCAACAAAGGTTAAGGACTTTTCCACTCTGATTTTTAAGAGGGGTGGTCAGATAAGGTGAACATGCTATCAGTTGTCGATGTTACTTTTCCTAGGCACGACTGCTAGATATAAAATCATAGAGCGAAATACTAGAACAAAATGTAGTGTGCAGGAAGGAAGAAGAAGATAAATTATGGCTCCATGTTTTAACAGTGAAATAGGTATTTTATGCATTTGTACAGGTATTTTTAATCTGATCTAGTAACAGACTACTGTATTGCCTCAATGCTCAAACCCTTGCCTTAAAAACAGTGATAGCTCTTCTTGTAATGTATGTCAATAACTGGTATTGTATATGACCCTTAAGTCTCTTTATGTTTGGCCAACATTGCTGAATGATTTATTAATGGATAGGTTCATTTCCCAATAAGTTTTCATGACGAATAGAACAGAAAATACATTGTTGTCAGTTGTCACCGACATTGCTTATATCATTCTGTAAAACAGGGTTTAATGTTAAACAGGGTTTGTGTATAACCAAGGAGGTTTAATGTAGATTAAACCTTCTTGATATAACCTACAGAGAGCTGGCCCTGAAGATAGAAAAAGCTGGGAAGCTGCTAACTAATAACCTTGATAGGAAATGTACAGATTGTTACTTGCACATTCTAGATGAAGTATGTAATGATTTTGAAGTACAGTTTGTATCTAACTTATTGTTATATCTCTGAATGTGGAGAAAACTTTTTGATGTATAATAGGGTCATGTGGTAACTATGCAACTTTCTACAGATTTTGATGGTTGCATGTGTAAATGTATGCTGAATACACTATATCACACCTGTAATTTTTGTATGGCAACAGCCTGTTGGCTTGTGAGGTGACATGTTAGTCGAAACATCCAATCAAAATGAATGTTGTGCAGGCAGTCTAGTCTGTGGACTGTCAATGAGATATGACAATGCCTGATTTGTCAGGTGCACTTCTGAATGTTGTCACTAGGTGGCGTTCATGTGCAGTAAGTTGATGTTGGTACCAACATGATGACAAAGAACAAACAGATAAAGTAATTTGAAAAAACAACAAAACAATTCTGCTACTATCACAATAGCTGATTAGCCAGCAAAGGCGTATTTTGTGATATTTACATAGTGTGAAGTAAATACAATGGACAGCAAGGATATATCTGCTCTATACCTTCAAGCTCAATATAGGAAACTGTAGTGAATCATGAATGTTTTGTATTTACAAAGATACAGACAGTGATATATTTTCATGACCAACATGACTGCTCAGAAGTCTTGCCAGTTTTTATACTTACAATCACAGCCATAGTGGGAGCAATAAATGTCAGAGTGGCCAGGCTAGCGGACTCGAGATTGAGAGGGATTTCTGGCATTCCTGGTAGCTTGTGTCCTTGGGAAAGGTTCTTTACATGACTTTCCTCACTCCAGCCAGGTGTGAAAATGGGTACCTGACTTTGGTTGGGGAGATAAAAGGCGGTGGAAGGAGAGGGATGTGGATTAGCAGGCCACTGTCCCAATTTCCTACAAAATTTTGTTGTCATTTTCAAATAAATTTCTTTTGTTAATCGTCAGAACAAGTGTTACAAGCCAAGACAATGCTTACCATTAGTTCCAGTAAAAATGCTAAATCACCCACAAAACCTTATATCTTCTTACCAGCATTATAAATGTACAGATAGTCATATTGTCCATCTTTCCTTTAGAGAGTTGTTACACATAATAGATATGTTTTAACTTAGATATTTATAACAAGTAGGATGTTTTGGATATTCAGAATTTTTTTCTTCGAGACTTAATCTGCAAGATTAAGGAAAACTTTACAACTTCTTCATGTAATGTATTACCAAAAGTATTATGCTTGCAACAGTGATTTGTATATATTAATGATATTAAAGCAAGAGGTGGTTATCATACCATGTATTTCCAAAATAAACTGAAAGGAATAAGAAAGGTCTCTTTTTCATGGAACAGATGTGGCTCTGTATATTTGCACTGGCTTATCAATGCAAAATAACAGTTTAAAAACTGTTGATTGTTACATGTATTATATCCATGCTGTATACCACAACTTTCATATCTACTAGTGAAATATGTAAATCTGTTAAGAATACATCATGTCATATTTAAAGTTGTAATTTTACTCTAAGTTAACCAGAAGATATTGAGCACTGAATAAAGTATGAAGAAATGAAATGTGTGCTTGTTGTTGTCAGCTTTGATAATTAAAAATAATCTGTGAATAGTTTCATCAGTTTGTTAAGTCGCTGGATGACAAAGTTGTTTGAACACAACCAAGTGTTTTACCGTCTGTCACCTTTCTCAGGGCAATACTGACTGCTTTGACTTCGCACTGCAGCTAGGTGTCTCTGCTGCAGCGTGACGAATGAGTCTGAAGATTGCAGTGAAAAGTAGAACCAGTCAGTTAAGTAACCGAAACATCCGCTAGGCAAAAACGCTTGGTTGTGTGCAAAGAACCTTGTTTCAAAACATTTGCAAAGGTCTGATTTTTTTCTGTTTGAGTAATGTGATAATGAATGGCACAAGATAACATCATTGGCAAACAGTCCCCAAAATAGTAAGAAAAATTGACCAAAGCTAGACCAGCTGGTAATCTGCAATATGCCGCATGGGGCAAATTGCTGTTGTAGAGACGTAAAATGACAAAAGGTGATCTATAAAACTTTTGAAAAGTGAGTGTGCTATAGCAAAAAGGAGGTAGATTTAGGTGGGGTTTTGGCCTGTTTGTTGTGCCATAGTAACCTTGCAAGATACATGTATGTACAACACAACTACCTTCCTCTAGTCACAGATTTTGACTTGTTGAAATGATACCAACATCAAACATAGGTTGTACTCTCTTGAACTTATCGGAAAGCTATAGTAAGCTATTACATCACTACATTATATCTATTAGGCTTGAATACATACAAATGTAATTAACATCTAAATGCCACATAACCAAATTAAAGCAATTTACTTCAACTTTAAGAAAGGCACCTTCTACAAGGATGTTTACCTCACCATTTTTTCGAATAAAAAGACTCCCTGATCAAAAATGAATTATTCCTGAAATTTTTCGTTGAGGATTACATCTATATGTCTGTGCTTGTCTCTAACTGCAACATTTCTGTGAACAAAGCTTGCACACTATATTTTTGTATGTATTCTTTCACATGCATACAGTGTGGATTTTTGTTCATAGTTTAATTAAGTACATGTAATACAGGATTGTGATAAGCAAGGAGGTGAGTGAATGTGATTGAAACCTAGCAATAATTATATAAACGAAACCTGTTTCATGATTGTTGGCATCCAACAGGTGCTGCCATCTTGGGATTCTGACACCTTCCCATCACCTACACATATCCATCAACTAGTTAGGCAAAAGCTGTCTATCAGTACCATCATGGATTACTTGTGGACCCTTCACTACCACCTGAAGTTCCTGACATAAAATGATAAATACATGTACCGATAGTAGTTTTGTAATTTTTACTCCTTCCAATTATGTCACCTATTTACAATTTTTTTACCTGACATAAATTACACTAAAACAAGAACCTGTCCGTATTTGCTAGCTTTGTTATATTTACTGGTTACTATGACATTTTTTGTTTCTACAATTCTCACAAGTAGAATTTTTCTATTGCAATGTAATGTCTGTGTAACACAAACTGCTAGATGTGCGATTTAGTCAGCCTTGGCCCGATGTCAAATTCAAACTTGTTCACCTCCCACTCAGGACTGTCAATGTCAATAGGCTGTTTCATCGTCTTCTCCAGGAAAGTGACGTGATTATCCTGATCAACCAGAATGATGGTATTGGTTCTTGTTCCGTAGTTAGCCGCTCTTGGCGTCCGCACGCGGATGGCTGTGTACCCGTGTCGAACTGTTTCTGGTAAATGAGTTCCCTGTAACTTCACTTGTGGGTCATCAGGAAATTGCACGTTGTTATCAAGGAGTTGCAGCAGACTCTCAATGAAAGCATCTTTGCTACCTTCCTCCTTCTCTTGTAGAACCTCCTGGAATAACTTCTTCCCGTTGCTTGCCTTTTGAAATGGTGTGTGGAGTAGGGAGTTACTTATGACATGCTGTCCTGGAGACAAGACTTTCGGACCGTCTTGAGAAACGTTGCTGTAATATGCTAGATTTGTATCTTGGGTGAGATCCATAGTCACCAGGTTAAAACCATTGAATAGGTGTCCCTCTTTAGCGAGTTCTTCAAGATATGCCAGCGGTGTTTGGTCCCCTCTTAAGAAGTCAGTGATGAGACGTCCCCTTCCTTTTGCGTTGGGATCTGGTGCGGGCTGCAGGATGTTGGTAATGGCTGACACCCGACCTGTTTCTGCAATACCAATCCAGGTGCCTCCTTCCCTTCCTTAAAGTTAAAGAGAGCACATGATACTTATGTCCATAATCACAATTCAGGTCAGAGAAAAATGCACATAGGCTATTCTCACACAGGTTTCTAAAGATGAATGAGTTACAAAATTCTGTAGAAAGATATTTCATTTTATTATGATAGTGTTTAATACAGAGTAACTGATGTCATTATCATAACATTTTAGAATCCTTTGCATGCTGAGAAAAACAAAGAACTCTGGGTAATGCAGGGAACAGGCCATAATCATTGTCATGACAACACAGACTGGACTTCACACAGTACCGTTGTCATGGCAATTTGTCGCCTGCCCCCTGCGTCACCCATAATTCTGTTATCCAGAATATTGCCTATTACTTAGACCACTGCTGTATTCGTAGGATGTCTAGTCCACTAACTTTTAATATGGTACTACTATTTACTACTGGCGCTGTTGACCTAAATTCTGAATGGCTCTCACAGGTCTCATGTACCACACCTAACATTAATCCTGGTGGGTAAAATCTTGTGTTTCCAGTTTAATACCAAACCGACGCTAGCAAAAAATTGCCAACCCTAAAGCCTTTTTGGGTGGGCGGCTGGCAAGGGACATAAGATTATGGATCTGACATCTGAGTGATGTCAGATCCATGTCATGGAATTGTTTTGCAACATGCTCACCAGCTCAGCTAGCGGACACCAGATTGAGAGGGATTTCTGGCATTCCTGGTAGCTGGTGTCCTTGGGAAAGGTACTTTACATGACTTTCCTCACTCCAGCCAGGTGTAAAAATGGGTACCTGACTTCAGTTGGGGAGGTAAAAGGCGGTGGAAGGGGAGGGATGTGGATTAGCAGGCCACTGACCCAATTTGTTGTCATTTTCAAAAATAATTTCTTTTGTTAATCATCAGAAAAAGTGTTACATGCCAAGACAATGCTTACCATTAGTCCCAGTAAAAATGCTAAATCACCCACAAAACCTAATATGTTCTTACCAGCATTATAATGTACAGATAGTCATATTGTCCATCTTTCCTTTACAGAGTTGTTACACATAATAGATATGTTTTAACTTAGATATTTATAACTAGTAGGATGTTTTGGATATTCAGAATTTTTTTCATCAAGACTTAATGTGCAAGATTAAGGAAAACTTTACAACTTCTTCATGTAATGTATTACCAAAAGTATTATGCTTGCAACAGTGATTTGTATATATTAATGATATTAAAGCAAGAGGTGGTTATCATACCATGTATTTTCAAAATAGACAGAAAGGAATAAGAAAGGTCTCTTTTTCATGGAACAGATGTGGCTCTGTATATTTGCACTGGCTTATCAATGCAAAATAACAGTTCAAAAACTGTTGAATGTTACATGTATTATATCCATCCTGTATACCACAATTTTCATATCTACTACTAGTGAAATATCTAAATCTGTTAAGAATACATCATGTCATATTTAAAGTTGTAATTTTACTCTAAGTTAACCAAAAGATATTGAGCACTGAATAAAGTATGAAGAAATGAAATTTATGCTTCCAGTTGTCAGCTTTATTTTTTTCAAATTTGTGAATAGTTTCATCAGGTTACTTAGTCGCTGGATAACAAAGTTGTTTGTACACAACCAAGTGTTTTACCGTCTGTCACCTTTCTCAGGGCAATACTGACTGCTTTGACCACAGGCAGTAGGCAAAGGCATTATCGTTGAATAGCTGCTGAAGTTCCGATCGTGATGTTGCGCTAATGACGGGAGAATTTCCGGAGTGAGCGACGCAAAGGATGACAGGGAGAAACCGTCGTCGGCAGCATGTGAGCGAAAACATGCACCACGGCGGGTCCCCAACATAAATACATTGTATCATAGCCTATAGCCCGTGCTTTGACTTCGCACTGTAGCAAGGTGTCTCTGCTGCAGTGTGAAGAATGAGTCTGAAGATTGCAGTGCGAAGTAGAACCAGTCAGTCAAGTAACCGAAACATCCGCTAAGCAAAAACGCTTGGTTGTGTGCAAAGAACTTTGTTTCAAAACATTCACAAATGTCTGATTTTTTCTGTTTGAGTAATGTGATAATGAATGGCATAAGTTAAGATAACATCGTTGGCAAACAGTCCCCAAAATAGTAAGAAAAATTGACCAAAGCTACCAAAGCTAGACCAGCTGGTAATCGGCAATATGCCGCAAGGGGCAAATTGCTGTTGTAGAGACGTAAAATGACAAAAGGTGATCTATAAAACTTTTGAAAAGTGAGTATGCTATAGCAAAAAGGAGGTAGATTTAGGTGGGGTTTTGGCCTGTTTGTTGTGCCATAGTAACCTTGCAAGATACATGTATGTACAACACAACTACCTTCCTCTAGTCACAGATTTTGACTTGTTGAAATGATACCAACATCAAACTTAGGTTGTACTCTCTTGAACTTATGGGAAAGCTATAGTAAGCTATTACATCACTACATTATATCTATTAGGCTTGAATACATACAAATGTTATTAACATCTAAATGCCACGTAACCAAATTAAAGCAATTACTTCAACTTTAAGAAAGGCACCATCCACAAGGATGTTTACCTCACCATCTTTTCTAACAAAAAGACTCCCTGATCAAAAATGAATAATTCCTGAAACATTTTTGTTGAGAATTACATTTGTGAACAAAGCTTGTACACAGAAATGTTGCAGTTAGAGACCAGCAAAGACATGTAGATGTAATCCTCAACAAAAATATTTCAGGAATTGTTCATTTTTGATCAGGGAGTCTTCTGTATGTATTCTTTCACATGCATGCAGGTGCATTTTTGTCAATAGTTACAGGATTGTGATGAGCAAGGAGCTGATTGAATGTGATTGAAACCTAGCAATAAAAGAAACCTGTTTCATGATTGTTGGCATCCAACAGGTGCCGCCATCTTAGGATTTTGACACCTTCTCATCACCCACACATATCCGTCAACTAGTTAGGCAAAAGCTGTCTATCAGTACCATCATGGATTACTAGTGGACCCTTCACTACCACCTGAAGTTCCTGACATAAAATGATAAATACATGTACCGATAGTACTCAATAACAACATGTAATTTTTACTCCTTCCAATTATGTCACCTATTTACAATTTTTTTACCTGACATAAATTACACTAAAACAAGAACCTGTCCGTATTTGCTAGCTTTGTTATATTTACTGGTTACTATGACATTTTTTGTTTCCACAATTCTTACAAGTAGAATTTTTCTATTGCAATGTAATGTCTGTGTAACACAAACTGCTAGATGTGCGATTTAGTCAGCCTTGGCCCGATGTCAAATTCAAACTTGTTTACCTCCCACTCAGGACTGTCAATGTCAATAGGCTGTTTCATCGTCTTCTCCAGGAAAGTGACGTGATTATCCTGATCAACCAGAATGATCGTATTCGTTCTTGTTCCGTAGTTAGCCGCTCTTGGCGTCCGCACGCGGATGGCTGTGTACCCGTTTCGAACTGTGTCTGGTAAATGAGTTCCCTGCAACTTCACTTGTGGGTCATCAGGAAATTGCACGTTGTTATCAAGGAGTTGCAACAGACTCTCAATGAAAGCATCTTTGTTACCTTTCTCCTTCTCTTGTAGAACCTCCTGGAATAACTTCTTCCCGTTGCTTGCCTTTTGAAATGGTGTGTGGAGTAGGGAGTTACTTATGACATGCTGTCCTGGAGACAAGACTTTCGGACCGTCTTGAGAAACGTTGCTGTAATATGCTAGATTTGTATCTTGGGTGAGATCCATAGTCACCAGGTTAAAACCATTGAATAGGTGTCCCTCTTTAGCGAGTTCTTCAAGATATGCCAGCGGTGTTTGGTCCCCTCTTAAGAAGTCAGTGATGAGACGTCCCCTTCCTTTTGCGTTGGGATCTGGTGCGGGCTGCAGGATGTTGGTAATGGCTGACACCCGACCTGTTTCTGCAATACCAATCCAGGTGCCTCCTTCCCTTCCTTAAAGTTAAAGAGAGCACATGATACTTATGTCCATAATCACAATTCAGGTCAGAGAAAAATGCACATAGGCTATTCTCACACAGGTTTCTAAAGATGAATGAGTTACAAAATTCTGTAGAAAGATATTTCATTTTATTATGATAGTATTTAATACAGAGTAACTGATGTCATTATCATAACATTTTAGAATCCTTTGCATGCTGAGAAAAACAAAGAACTCTGGGTAATGCAGGGAACAGGCCATAATCATTGTCATGACAACACAGACTGGACTTCACACAGTACCGTTGTCATGGCAATTTGTCGCCTGCCCCCTGCGTCACCCATAATTCTGTTATCCAGAATATTGCCTATTACTTAGACCACTGCTGTATTCGTAGGATGTCTAGTCCACTAACTTTTAATATGGTACTACTATTTACTACTGGCGCTGTTGACCTAAATTCTGAATGGCTCTCACAGGTCTCATGTACCACACCTAACATTAATCCTGGTGGGTAAAATCTTGTGTTTCCAGTTTAATACCAAACCGACGCTAGCAAAAAATTGCCAACCCTAAAGCCTTTTTGGGTGGGCGGCTGGCAAGGGACATAAGATTATGGATCTGACATCTGAGTGATGTCAGATCCATGTCATGGAATTGTTTTGCAACATGCTCTTCTCATTTTTGCTGCAAAAGAATTAAAGGTGATATAAACAGACCCACCAATCCAAGGTCCTCTTAATAATATCATATCTGTATGATCAAAATATGATGTTTGTTTGCTTGTTTGTTTTTCAGTTTTACATTATATTTGTTGCCTCAAGGCATCCTCGTCCACCAGGACCTTTCCGCTCTACATTACATCGCTCGCGGAAAAGGCCCTGGTAACACGGGATGGCATCCATGGTTATTGCAGGTCGACGAGACTTGCTGATGAATAATTAATGAGCTAATCCTTATTTGGGACAAACGGCAGTTGTAGCTAATGAATAGTTAATGAGCTAACCCTTATTTGGGACAAACGGCAGTTGTAGCTCATAAATAATTAATGAGCTAGCCGTAACACGTAACCTGATTGGTTGATAGCTTCCCAGCGTTCTTTGCGCGTTTGCTTCCGATGAGTGGAAGCAAATGGGTTTTAACCCCTCTGATTGGCTGAAGCTGTTTTGGAGGCTCGACCTGCAATAACCATGGATGCCACCCCGTGTTACCAGGGCCTTTTCCGCGAGCGATGTAATGTAGAGCGGAAAGGTCCTGGTGGACGAGGATGCCTCAAGGAGGTTTTGATAAAACCTCCATGTTCATCGAAGCAAAATATTAAATCTGAAAAAAAGAGTAGAGTAGAGTAGAGTAGAATCCCTACCTACCAGGGCGTACTTGGAAGCATAATATTGATTTTCATAAGCCTGACCTTTGACGAATGACTCTAGCGTGCCTCACGTAGCCCACAAGAGGCCCACACCTGACGTTACCACCATACGTTATAGCAAGTCATAGGCTAGGTGTGTGTGGGCGTGTGTGGGGGGGGGGGGGGGGGGCAATACGTAGCTAAACAGAGCTCAGTAGAGTATTAGAATACTAGCACACATGTAAGAACGGATACATGTAATTCCACCTACCCGGTTCCATGTCCAGGCCGCTCAGAACCCGCGGGTTTTCTCCCCAGAAGTGTGCGGGTTTGGCAGGTCGGCTGTAGTACTCGTCTCTGTTGGCGGCCAGGACGACCTTGTACCGACCACCTGGTGCACCTGTGACGGTACCAGCAGGGTCAAGCTTCAGAAAAAGAATACACATGTTTATAGTCTTGATACCCCTTGTTTTCTTCCAAAGTACGGCGTTCAATCAAAGCTATGCAGGGAGACAGAGGACACAATTTGTGGTGAAGAATGAGGAACTGTCACAAACACCGGAAATGTCCCAAATGTCGTCTGCTCGAAATGGTAGTACTTTGAGTTGTCACAAATATGCAAATTCAATTTAGTCCAGCTATTCAATCAGATATCAGAAGACGGCAGCAATCAGCCTGGCAGCAATAAGTAAATACTTTTTTTATAAAAGCAATTAGCCAAAGCAAATGATGATCTGTTCTAAAAAAAAAATGATTCCAAATCTCGTCTGTGGTACCGTCAATCTATGTTGTCCCTAGTATGCAAAAATTGAGACAACGTTAATCTATATGCTAATTAATATGTGATTATACATATAGGCATTTTTATAAAACTGTGGCTATTAGAAGACACAGGGACATTATATCAAAGTTCGACAAAAATTGTGATTTAAACTGTGTTGAAGTCTACTATCAAGGAGGCTATGGAGGCTAAACATTTAGGTTAAAGC
Organism: Branchiostoma lanceolatum; assembly: GCF_035083965.1. NCBI lineage: Eukaryota > Metazoa > Chordata > Leptocardii > Amphioxiformes > Branchiostomatidae > Branchiostoma > Branchiostoma lanceolatum. The sequence goes on from NC_089728.1 coordinate 4,504,196, forward strand.
CCGAATAACCCCCCCCCCTATGTTTTGAGTGGTACCATCCACAGATCCAACATGGCGAACAAGAGGCCCGCTGAATTTGAAGAAGAGGCAAAAGAAGGAAACGGGCCCAAAAGACACAGAAAAGTGGCCTTAATCACAGGAGTTAGTGGACAGGTAGGTTCAGTAGAAACTGTACGCATGTGTGCGGGTTTCTGACCTCCTTGGTTGGAGCCAAATGTAACGTGGGATAGGTGGGCGTAACGTGTTATTCATTTAATATTGTTTACAAACAAATTGACGTTTTTCTGGGATGAAATTCTTCTGTGGAAATGATGTACGTCGACAAACATCGGATTAGAAGTTGGTTGCCAATCTTTCCAGTCACCAACTAACGCCATATCGCAGTGTTTCAATGAGTGAAACGGCCTCAATATTTTTTCAGACGTATACGTGGCACGACTGGATTTATTATGTTTAGGCATTGTTATTCAAATCGAGACTACATCTGCGACAACTGTTTACAAGCCAGGGCCTTCACCTTTGGCACTGCACATGCGTACTCGAATCTACGAATGGGCTTATTAAAACGGCCTTTGTTTGTTGATGATAGGCCCCGTATCGATAATCTATATAATTTGATAATATATATATCGATTATTTATATAATTTGATAAATGACAGTGAATAAGATAAGTACTATGAAAACAGTGACTTAGCACTGAGCCACGTGTGGCACATTGAAGAGCTCCAGTGAATAATAGGAATTAGCTTGTCTGTAACAGGGACTATCATGCAGCAGTGATAGCACCACACCAACTGCTCAGCCTATGGGGTCGCGACCTTTTAGCCTAGTGGTTAAAGTGCGTGAGGTTATGATCTGGAGCTCGGGAGATCGAACCCTGGGGCCGGCAGTTTATGTTACTCCCTTTCCGTGTTTCATGTATACATATAATTAACAGACAACTTAATTCCTATATTCACTGGAGCTCTTCAATTGTGAAGAAAAAAAGATGTCAGTTTGATCAGTAACACTACATATCATTATTTCACACACAACAGAGGTGTTGTGTGTAGTATAATGATATAAAAAGAAATATTAAAAAACAAGAAAGAAGATGTCAGGTTGACATACTACATACAACAGGTGTGTAACATATAATGGTAATTGTAGTGTTACTTATTGAACTGACATCTTTTTTTCACAATTGAAGAGCCATGTTAGCAGGATGTCAGTTAATTATACATTGGCAGGAGTTAAGCATTTGATTGTCATGTATTTTCAACAATTGTGTTACCTTACCTGCACCAGAGCCATTAGACTAAGTGTTCTAATTGTTCCTATTTTGTACTCTATCACCAAGGAGGCAAAAAAATTCAAAACTCCCTGCTATCACCACACCGTCATAATTATCTGCACTCTTCCACACTAAAGCCAAGGATGTAAACTTAAGGAGTCGGAATGGGCTTGTTAAGAACTTTAATACGAAAAACATGAGCAACCACGACGCCATGATGGCTTACAGAATGACTGGGATTAAGTCAGGTCATGGTTCATGCATCCAATCAAGGAAATTATGTATCATTAATGATGTCCTTGATATAATTAAGTAATTTGAGCCTACGCCCAAATGACCACAAGTTGACAACTGGTAAGTTATATAACGTTTGATGCTCCTGTGGTGTTGTGTGGACATGTAACATTATCATCCAAGCATCACAACTGATGCTGTCTTCAGTAGTCTTACAACTACAATATTGTTCTTACATCCTTGCTTTCTATCATTGTTACCCCGGGAAGGAGGTCGTTGACCTCCGACAAGGGTACCGTTTTTGTCTGTGTTTCGTGTTCGCAGCTATGATTAAGTCACGATCAGTTTGATGGATTTGTTTGCATTTTGACCTATTGGCAGTTGCTGAGATTCCAATGGAACATGGTGATTTTGGGCACCAAAGCAGTATCTTGAAGGTACATGTAGTATGGTTCGTTCATTCAGACCCTTGAAATTCTTTCCTGTGACAACAAAAACCACCAGCGCCAAGCAAGCCAGATACCAAGGTATGTAATACAAATCAGTGATGTGGTAATCGCTGCAGTACTCTCAAAATCCGTCTTTGCCGGTTGATCTGTTTGGTTCGCTGTCGCGGTTTGGTTCCAATCTTCGTCCACTGAAGACACAGTGATGTCCCGTGTCGTGTTGTTATTTACTGGGGTGATTTTCAGATAGCTTTTCGTGGTTGTCTCTTTTGCGGCTGGGCAGGTATAGAGATCAGCCAAATGTAACGGCACGCCCTTGTTATTTACTGGGGTGATTTTCAGATAGCTTTTCGTGGTGGTCTCTTTTGCAGCTGGGCAGGTATAGAGATCAGCCAAATGTAACGGCACGCCCTTAAGGCTATTGGGGCTGTTACATTGCAGCACATTGCTGTAGACAAAGCTGTGGAACAGCATGCTGTTTTTCACAGCAGCTGTGCAGCTAAATGGCCAGCATTGGTGAAATGCGCGAGCCATTCCTGCCAGCCACGCCATATGGCAGTCACAGAGAATCGGGTTGCCTTGGATTTGCCTGTGTCCCGCTAACTCAACGCCTTGAAAGGACACCCCCAGGTTTGCTTGTGAGAACGTGACCAGCTTGTTGTAAGCTAGGGAAACATAATGAAGATGTCGCAGGACGTTGATGGCCAAGTCCAGCCTGACAGTGGATAACTGGTTATGGGACAAGTCAAGCGTCACGATGTCAGTCATTTGTCTGAAAGATGCCCATGGAAAAGATGTGAGGAGGTTCTGGCTGAGGTTAAGTTTGACCACACGAGCAAAGCCGGACAAGTCGGGGATGGTTCGGATAAGATTCTGTTGGAGGCACACTCTGCTCACAAGGCGTGGCAGCCGAGGAGGTAGACTGGTGATGTTGGATCTGGGGCAGTCGATCTCAGTGATGATTGGATGCGTTTTCACATAACACTTTGAGGGAAGAGACTCACTTGTTGTTCCGGCTGTTGTCAGGGTCAGTAGCAGGAAACACGTCAGATACTTCATGGTCCTCATCTCTCAAGAAGTCAGGATAAGGCAGTCACCTACCCTCCGCTTCTTGCATGCACTGTTTCCTCTTGATCCGTTTCTTGAACAGAGCACAAGAAGCCCAGTAGACTAATCGCCCTGACGTCTGATTGTGCCTTTCCTGGGGTGGCCTGTCCTTGGTGTCACTCACCTGGTTGCCTAGCAACGGCAGCAGCCCACGCAACAACCTGAGCTCATCTGCCGGCAACGAAATTGGCATGTTCCGATCATTGTTTCTAGATTCATTGTTTTACAATCTTATGTTTTGGTATGTATGATGGTGATTATCTCTTGTTTTTGGGTATATCTGCATGAAACCAAATATTTAAACGTTGACATATCTGAAACTTGAACTGCCATTTTAAGATATTTCATGCATCCATCTGTTGATTTTTCCCTGCAGGATGGGTCCTACCTGGCAGAATTGCTGATAGACAAGGGATATGTGGTAAGAACAGCTGTAGGATATCTTCATGGTTTTGACCCCTCCTGATAAGACCTCGGAAAGAAAAGTTGTGTTCCATTTATCCGACTAACCCAAGCCTTTTTTTGGTTTAACCACTGTCAAGGGACATAACATTTTCGGTCTGACATCTGAGTGATGAAAACGTTGTAGAATCATTTCCAAACATGTTCTGCTCATTTCTGTTTCAATAGAAAATTGTGCTCGTACAAAGTATATCCGTATAATCATAATATGATGTTGAAAATCTCAGTGTCTTGATGCATTTCAATTTTACATTCTTATACTGTACTGTATTAATTGGATCACTAAAGTCTAGAAAAAGGAGAATCTTAAAAACCTTTTTTTTTCAGGACCGTATTAATCAGAAACACAACATTGATTTTCATAGCTTTAAGGAAAAGCTACAGGTTGTTAAAAACAGCTGTATGATACTACTTGCAATTTCATGTGCATTGCTACAATGTATAATATACTTGGACTTAGTGTTCCATGTACAATGTACATTTCTCTGGGTACAGTGTTTTTGTTTGTTTGTTCTCAGGTCCATGGCATCATCCGGAGAGCCTCTACTTTTAACACTGGTCGGGTGGAGCACCTGTACAAGAACCCCATGGCCCATTTTGAAGGAGGTACATATTAATTGGTTCATTGAGATTTATCACATTTTTGGAAGGATTGACATAACAGGCGACTATCACCTTTTTAAGATGTCAACCCAGAGACCAGACTGTAAGAATTGATCCACTGATAACACCAGGATGGGCCCTTAGTGTGGTGGGTTCTTTAACATGCTTAAGGTTTGGATCTCCTCAAACACATGACCTCCTGCTTTACGTCCAATGATCTAAGAGGACGTGTCTAACATAAGCCCGTTTTCACCTGAGTCGAGTGAGGAAATAGGTATTAAGTGCCTTTCACAATGACACATGTTCTAAGTCAACACAACATACAACACTAACCACAAAACCATTTCGCCATCTTATGGTTTCCTTCTTTCATTTCTGATTTCATATCTAAGCAAATAAACATGAATGTTGTTGGTTTATGATATTTTACAATGTCAACAGAAGTTGCCTGTATCATGGTAAGCTGCTGTGTTTTGTTGTTAACTCTATTTATTCTGTATTCTACAGACAATTTCCACCTTCACTATGGAGACATGACAGACAGCACCTGCCTAGTCAAGATCATATCAGAGGTACTGTAAATTCATTTAAGTTTGCATGGTTTTAATTTCGCGATGGGGAGAAAATGGAGTGTTCGCGGTGGTTTTATTTCGCGTCGGAGACAATAGTAGACAAGGGGGTAGGAGGGAAAAATGTTGTGGTGGTTTCAAGTTCGCGGCAAAGACCGCGAACATAAAACCACCGCGAACATTTCTGCATTTACACTAAGTCCACCAGTTTTGTACATGTGTATCCAGAGGAGGTCATGCAACTATCCCAGCATGCCTTACAATACATGTTTAACAACACACATCCCAGACAGCTGACTATGACCAACAAGCATATAGACTTGTCATGTTAGTCCAAGTTGACTTGGTACGATTTGATTAGTCAATTTTGTTTCCTTGAATTGTCAAAAGACTTAGATACTTCATGAGACTGTCTGACTTTTGCGTCTTCAGAAAATCTGTACAACTTTTAAAATTGTATGACACTAATACTGTAGCTGGTGGACCATCGGTGCAAATATGATGTGTACCTGTGTGTTCAACTTCTGGTTCCTTTATTCAAGTGTTGGCCTGCAGGGTAAAACACAGCTGAAAAGTATGCATTCTGTCTAAATTGCTTCTTACTCCTTTTCTGTCCAGGTCCAGCCAGATGAGATATACAACTTGGCAGCACAGAGTCATGTAAAGGTGAGAGGGTGTTACATACAGCAAACCTCTGCAACGTGTTACTATTTGAGATGCAGTTTTTTTAATGACCAACAGGGGGCACTGCAATACATGGGACCCAATCTTGCAATCTTGGCAATTTCTGGTTCTGTGTCTGCACCTAGCCTGGAGTCCAGTCTTGTTAGCTTTTGCCAGCTCCCAGGGTCCGCTAGCCACCAACAAGCATAGCTAACGGACCTTGGGAGCGGGCCAAAGCTAACAAGGCTGGACTCCATGCTAGTCTGCACCCAGATCTTTCCCAAAATTAAATGATTTTATTTTCCTAGACATGGGCCTGCACACATGAAGAATGATTCATATCCAATCACTTTTTACCTTATTGAAAATGGAGGTATTGTTTTTGATCTGTGCATTTGTTTGTTTGTCTTGGTGTGTGTCTGCAGCTATTTAAAAAAATCTTGTTGACAGACCAACCAAGCATTCTGATGAAAACACAAATAACTGCTTATATACAGCCTTAGGATTGGTTGGGGCCGTCTTTCGGAAGGAACATAAGATTGGGGTCCCATGTTGGAGTAGGAGCCTCGAGCACTGTAAAGGGGAAGGGCTAGCAACCCCTCCCGGAAAAAATATGCCCAGCTACTGAAACAGCAAGGAAACTTGCTGAACTCTGTGCCACTAGGGTCTGAATGAACTGAACAAATGAACTTGCAGTGATTGATGTATGTCACTTTTCTGTCAGGTGTCCTTTGACCTTGCTGAGTACACGGCAGATGTAGATGGGGTCGGCGTGCTGCGGATGTTGGACGCCATACGAACGACCGGCCTGTCCAGCAAGGTCAAGTTCTACCAGGCGTCGACCAGTGAGATGTTCGGGTTGGTGCAGGAGGTGCCGCAGAAGGAGACCACGCCTTTCTATCCCAGATCACCTTATGGTAGCATACTGTCTTTTCTTTAGACTCCGCTCACACTCAAAAATCTCTATAGATCATCAATCCGGATCAAAATCAATCCAGAATTTTTCTATCCGTTTCTACAAATGTGTTCACACTGCTCTTCGTCAAGCCGCTTCGTCCCAGCTTGTGTCGTCACTCGAGGCCGATCACTCGTCAGGTCATACGGGTCATTGTGATTGTCTACTATAATGTTGGTGGAAATGTTGTGTGTGGTGTGATTCCTCATTAAATTTGTGCCTTTTTAGCGGTGTTGGGACTTAACACCAGAAGAGAAACAAAACCATGCACATTATTTTCATGGGTAAATATTGCAAAAATAAACCAGTCAGTTATCTTCATTATGAAACATAAGTAGTTTGGGAAACAGACAAAAATTGAAGGACGCATGAAGGTCATCCATATAATCAAGTCAGTGTGACCTAAGTTGTACACCTTAGATAAAGAAAGCTTAGCAGTTTTGAAAAAAGATGTGCTTTGAGCACGTAACATCAGCCTCATTACTCAGATGGGTACCTATACCTACTGACTGTAATAATACAACATGGTGAATTTATGCCTTGACAGGAGCAGCAAAGCTGTATGCCTACTGGGTAGTGGTGAACTACAGGGAAGCCTACAACATGTTTGCCTGCAATGGTATCCTCTTCAACCATGAGAGTCCCAGGAGGGGTGAGTGTACTAGATAGAATAGCTTGTGAGTCCTAAAAGATAAATTGATTACATCTATTATCATCAGGAGAAAGGTAATGTGAAATATTTCTTTGCGCTGAATACCATATACATGTCATCATCATATACATGTACTCTGTCCAAAAGAAGGAATACGGTTTATGGAGAATCAACAGGCTTTCAACTACAACACCATTGGACCCAAGCCAAACCATACTTCCAACTCTGCAAGTATCCTATTACACCACTTCACTTACATAACATGCTGACACTATGCAATATTCACATCACTGCAGAATAACACCAATACAAACAAACAGACAAGCAAACACACCAACTGATTACAACACCATCAGGAAAACGTGAACCAGAGATTTATGTTCCTTCAAGGAGGTAAAAAAATACACTTTTAACCTCGTTGGTTCCTTCCTGGACAGGGGAAACATTTGTGACAAGGAAGATCACCCGAGGTGTCGCCAAAATCTTGCTGGGGCAGCAGGACGACATTGTGCTGGGAAACCTGGACTCACAGAGGGACTGGGGACACGCTAAGGACTATGTCAGGGTAGGTCGGGTCTGCCTAACTCTGTAACCATGCCCTGTGGGTCTGCCTAACTCTGTTACCACATCCAGAAAGGCCATTCCGTTGATAGTTGACTCCCGTTTTTTTTTGCCTAGCTAGTCAAATTTTGTGTGAAATGCATCATGGATAAGTAAAGATGTTGATTTAAGATTATTTAGACCACAAATAGTACCTGTGGAATTAGATTTTGGGCGGCCTGGCAGCTTTCCTAGGTACTGAAGTGGATCTTCCAGTTTTAATATCTTCTGTTGTGGACATGCTATGGTCACGATTTTTGGTCGGAAGCTTTTGTGCTAGAGGTGAAGTAACGAAAGTTTGGGCTCTCTTGGAGCTTGTTCTGGAACTGTAGACTGGGAGTGTTTTTGTTGAAGTCTTTCAGAGGATAGCTGAAGAAAGGAACAACAGATTTTCACGATTTGGGGTACAGTCAAACCTGCCTAGGCGACCACCTTTTCAACGCGACCACCTGGCCATGGCGACCGCTTTTTCTCGGTCCCGAAAATTTTCCCCATAGGCACAAGCATTAAGCTGCCTGCCCAAGGCGACCACCTGTCCAACGCGACCGCCACGAATTGGGACCGCAAAGAGCACAATCTCTGCCCATGGCGGCCGCCTCATTTCCAAGCGTGTGGTAACATCGGATCATTTTGCTGTCGGATTTGGCGGAAATGATTCTAAGACCTTGACGGACAAAAATATATGGAATAGCATCGATTCCTCAATCATAAACATTGTAAATACAAATGTTTGTGAATACTTTGATATCGATGTTGGTGTGCCCGTCGTAATCTTATAGTTTACCGCAAGCTCGGTTCGGTTTAAGCTCATTTTTCAAAACGATTACATAGTGCATGGCGTCCAAAAGTCAGATCTCACAGAAATTAGTAGCCATTTTTTGTATTTTCAACAAAAATGTGTCCGTATCTTACTAAATTCCGCCGAAAAATGACTTCGCGGCGCGCAAAACATCGGGCGAAACATGTTGTTTCTTGGTCCCGACGCCATCTTGGTTTTGGCACGGCCCAGATTGGCGTACCGCTGACCTTTGTAAAACACGATGCTTCTGTGTATGAACATTTAAGATACTCTCGTTATTGATGAAAATTGATAATCTTATTTTCTTTTTATTTCCATGAATCTCACAAACCTTTATGTATTTTATAAGACGCTTTGCGTTCTGCCGTGCACTGACTTACCTTTCGATGCGGTCGCACAGAGCTTGGCGGTGTGGTGCGGCGCGACGAAATCACACCGTTCCGTGTTCATCTTCAGTTGTCAGATCGAAAACCTTTTGCCCCTTTTATCCAGCGGTCGGCGCTTAAAAAAGGCTGGGGTCAGCAAGTCTTTTCAAGGGATTTATCGTAAGCCTTAAAACTTCGATTGTATGTGCGTATGTGTGAGAGGGCGCTGCGCACAGATCATCGAGGCAAACATTGTTTTGTAGTCAAAATTATGACGAAAATTTGTACTCGATGTAACGTTAACGATATACAAACATTACAACGATAACGGAAAATGTAATCTTTTTGTCTATTAGAATTGAACCTGGTGGGGGTGATACTGACTAAAATCACATAATTTTCCATCCATCTACGTAGTACACTGTATTTGAACACCTCGACCTGGAAACATGTTGTGAGTGGAATCCTCTTCATGGCGACCACCTGTCCATCGCAACCGTTTTTGCTTGGACCCCCGGGTGGTCGCCTTGGGCAGGTTTGACTGTATGTACAAGTAGGTAACTAAGCTCATCACAAATATTACAAGTCTTTCCTCCATCTGTTTTCCTACTTTCACTGACAAGTCTGTCACTGCCAGGCATGGCCTTGATGGCAACAGAACCAATTTTATTCCCTCTTTCCTGACAAAGCCCAGCTGTAGGAGGTCTGAATCAGTCTGTGCTGTACTCAAGGGAAGGTTGGTAGTCCCAGCTAGTGTGTGGTTCAGACTGTAGTCACCATCACAGAGGGAGTATCAGGTGGTTGTTTTGTGGCTGATGTTAGAGTGGTGAAGTGTCAATGACAGCTTGTAGGTATAAACAGAAGATACAACCCCTGTCAATGGGTCTTGTAGGCCAAGGCTTTAGAACTGGATCTATTGTAGCCTCATTCGCAGACCTCTACTACTAGGAGTGCTGATTTGCGATTTTCAACGTGGGACAGGTTATCTAATACTAGTGTTTCCACACACCTAGCCTGCTTTCTTAAAAACACTTGGATGTGCAAACTTTGTGTGGAAGCTGGTGCTCCTAGAAGTCTGCAAAGGAGGCAAGCTCTTTGGTTCAGCCACTTCAGGGCATGAAATATGGTCGCAGAACACAGTATTTATCTGTGACCCAGGCTTTAGAAAGAGAACGAGACAGTAACTTTTAGCTCATTCTCACATATTTTGTAGCTTGTACCCTGAAGTCAAACATATCCAATTTTTGTTCTTTCTTTGCGCACCCAACTGTACATCATGAAGCAACGGTACAATTAACTCTTTCTGAGAATTTCTGGGAAGACAAATTAGTTTTCCCTCCCCCCAAGGTCACCCCTTGTCACAACTGTTTAAGATAAGCTGAAGTGCTATTTAGCCCATGATACAAAACCCCACTCTTCCCCAGGAGAAGTGATTAACTCGGAACAACCAAGGACAGATTAAGATTAATTGGTACTTGAAGACCACCTGGATACTGTAACCAAATCTCCAGGTATCACTTTTCGGCTACAAGATGGAAAATTGCTCCTTGCGACCTTGGTGGATGTCAGACCAATGCCACTTGGTCTACAACCTTGCCCCAAGGGTCTTTTCTAAATTAACCTAGTGCAGAAACACAAGAGGTCTGGAGGTTTATATCTGATAGTGGTTTTTATCTGATGACCCCCCAAGAGCTGAGAAGAAGGGGGTATTTGCAGGGCAATTGAAGGCTTGTTGGGAATGTAGGGTGAGACCACTTTAGATTATGATGCCTGATAAAGAGATGGAAGCTGACACTTTGTCCAATCGTCAAGGTCTTATTCAAGACTTAACTGTTAACTAGCTGGAGCCCGGAAAAGAGTGCAAGGAAAATCGAAGGGTGGATGGCATTCGAGGAAATTGGTTGGGTTTAAAGGAAAGCTGCACAAAAAATTGAAAATCCTTCTATGCTATGCTTAATATATTCCAAAGTCAAATTCTTACTTCAAGTTGATTCACATAAGTCCGTCATAGTTCTGGGATTTTCCACAGTTTGCAACTTATGCCGTGCTGACGCCTTCTCGCCTGATAATTGAATTATATGACGTCAGTGTTTCAAATTTTTCACCTGATGATTGAATTTTAGAACACTGACGTCACATAAGACAATCATCAGGTGAAAAATTTGAAACACTGACGTCATATAATTCAATTATCAGATGAGAAGGCGTCAGCACGGCATAAGTTGCAAACTGTGGAAAATCCCAGAACTATGACGGACTTATGTGAAACAACTTGAAGTAAGAATTTGACTTTGGAATATATTAAGCATAGCATAGAAGGATTTTCAATTTTTTGTGTAGCTTTCCTTTAAGGTACTAGACAACCTGTCTTTTATGATAGAGGGATATCAATGAATGAGTTGTGGTCAGTAAATTCAAGAAGGTTCTTTCAATTTGAGGACTTTTTCAGGGAAAGGTGGAAACAGGAACATCTTTATTCGCAAATTTGATTCAAAATTATTCCTCATGCATTTTGACTCAGTTTTAACTCATATTTGACCAAATGAAACACTTCTGATTGATATTTTAGAAATAAGTACAGAACACAACAAATTTGCCTAGGTTTTGAATTTGAGCATCTCCGTCCAGCAGACAGCTCCCCCTATCGAATCCTATAAGAACAGCAGTATCACACCATAGTGATAGTGCACTGATAGCACAAAGTAAAGCTGACAAAAAGGCCAGATGAGCTAATTTCCCGCCTACCTATGAAAATGTCTCTGCCAAATAATACCTTTTGTGCCATATGTATCATTTAACTAAGTTAGAACTTCTATATACTCAAGGCTTTATCGCAAAGACCTTAATAGAAACTGCCACGTTAGCATCCTGGATCTTCTATACCACTTCAAGTTGTCTTCAACAGTTCCAAGGAAAGGACCACACCTGTCATCACCTGTGTAGTGATTCATTGCCCATGTTGGTGGCACAAAATACCCAAGGTCACTGACAAGGTTGTCAGCTGACGGGAGTCAAACGGCTCCCCTGGAAGGTCATGCCGGGGACAGATTTCCCTGCATGCTTTGGGGCAGACTCTGCTTGTTGATCAGTGAGGGTTGGTATGCCTTTTTCCGCGAGGCGTAGTGAGCTTTCCTAGTTCACCGTTAACCGTGGCTGGACCGCTTTAATTCAACGTTAAGCGTTGTCTGTAAATCATTTGTGACACGTAATTGGTCGTTTAATTCTAAGTAGCACGTTGTTTGAGATTGTCATCCTGAATTCGTAGATAAATGAATGGACAAACCATTCCCATCTTGAAGTTGCAATGAAGTGATAGGTTGTGTCTGTATTCACAGACTAGCTAGTTTTGCCAGACATCCCATGAATACAATGAAACAATTCAATGAAATTGTTTGTAAAACCTTTTGTAATAACAAGTCAATTTACCATTAAACATTGTTAGGCCTCCTGAATTTATCGTTTAATGTTGTCAGTCATCGTAGATTTACCATAAAGCATTGCCAGGATCCACCCATTTAGACCCTCATTAGTTTCTCATATCTACTAACCTAAATTTTCATCACAATACGGTAGCTATATACAAAATGTTTTGTGGATCAGGTACATAAGCAACACCTGCAGCATGATTTTCTGCAAGTGTTTTAACATGGTACTACCTCAATTTTTGTTTTTCAACTTGACAGAAGCTAAATTTTGACTGTAATCTGATTTTGTATAGTTAGGCAAAATGGTTCTTGCTGCAGCCTGTGATTTGAAGCAGTAGTGTTAGGCATTTATCAAAATGCCTGTTGGTTGGCAGCATTCTTTGGTACTGCTACCGTACTGTATCAACCTATAGCTTTGTCAGCAGTTCTATGAAATAGCCTGAAAATGTAGGATGTTCTCTTAACTTGCTGTCAGTCTTTATGTAGTTGTTACAAGGAAGGACAGATTTTATCTATACCTTCCCATCAACTAGTATACATGTACATGTATACTGCACATGTTTACATCATCAACTGGCAGAGAGCTTCCTAATTCTTTCGACAAGTGTAATTAACTAACACAACCATGTTTAGATCGTTAACTGTGGACATAATCACATACTTTACCAAAAGACATACATAAGGTGTTCTCAAATAAAACACTATAATAGTAACTGCTTCTCCACTTCCTATCTTTTACATTTTGTAGACTGATATTTTTGTAGCAGCAGTACTGCGATTTGTATCATATGAACTTGCACTTTGCATGTCTTTATCACTCTTTGTGTAAGGTTTGGCAGGTTGGTTGGTAAGTCAGGATATCAGCTGTTCACTGTTTTGGGCTAAACACGTACTTAGTGCTGCCGTGGAAAGAAGTATTTGGGAAAAGTACGCTTGTAGAGAGACATGTTCGGGAAACGTCCATGGGCAAGCGAGCACCGTTGAAGGAGTCGGTACAGGACGGTTAGTTGGATGTTCGCTACCGTATAAAATCGGTGAATTGCGAGGGGGACCCTCATTATTAACAGTGTTACATATTCATCTTCTTAGAAGGAATTACATGTTTTAGTAACAAAAGTAAAAAAGTTACACACCTGAGTATGAGTCTGTTCAGGTACAGTGACCACACATTGCTATTTTGGTACTTTGGGCCTGTACCTAAATGATTTTCGCAGTATTGTGCATGTACAAATGTATATTGCATGCAGCCATACAATATACAAATGAAATTGTCTAGTATATGCTTTGTTTCACAATTTCAAAATGTGATATCATGATCATCATATCAAAAAGTGATATCATATGCAGGAACCCGTTGAAGATTTCATTTCAGCTGGGACAAGTTTTCGTCGTTTAGATTTTTCTTTCCTTCCTTCCTTCTTGTCTTTTTTTGGATATCAACAGAAGTGAACCAGGCTCATGGTAATTTACGTTTATCTTCCTAAATTACAAGTGTTGTTTTTGTTAGGATGTCTCACTATCTCTATTTTATGTCAAGAAATTTATGGTCGCAGCATTATCTGATGTTTGTTATGTTTTTCTTGTCGACTTGGTTGAAAATAGAGTTCAATAAATTCACAGAAGTCTGTTGTATGTATCTCTCAGGCCAAAGCAAGTAAATTCTATGGATGACATCAGTGCGTGCATTGATTCTTGCCTGATGTGAAAAAAAAGAAGTTCTGTTTCCATCTGGAGATGGTCAACATGACAAGAAATAACTGAAAATGGGAAAATATGTTGTGTGGTAGCCTTAAAGGTAGTTGTAGAAGAGGCAATAGTATGGTTGCCATGAGTGTAGTTCTCAAAGTGAAACTAGCTCGGTAGTTGTAGAAGTGACACTAGTGTGGTAGCCTTGAGTGTAGTGGCCAACTTGGTGATATTAGGCTACCACACTTAGTGTCACTTTGTGCACATCTTGAATACAGTAATAAAAGACTTGTTGGATGTGATACCATGTTTTGTCGCTTCAATTCTTTTTATAAGGTTTATGGTCTCTAGTTTGAAAATCTAGTATTTTGTTTTCTTTATCCATCTTTTTTTTTGCGCTCTCGCATTAGATTTGGAGTCTGCAGAGGATGTCATCCATTAGATTTACTTGCTATGGCCTTATGTAGCCCTTATCAAGTGTGTAGAATCCCATAGGAAATAGCCAATTAATCTGTCGCAAACACTTAAGGTAGGTAATGAAACTTACCTGTCACTATGTACACCAGGTCTGTGTTACTGACACTTGATTAGGTAAGTGTACAGAAAGTGTAGTGCTTTGATCAGGTAGTGGTGAAGTAAAGCATGAAGTGGTGGAAGACACAGACATGGACAGAAATACATTACCCGCAGTATGTATACGGTGGACAAGAAAAATTAGGGACGTATAGTCTGTTTTTTGTCTGTTTGTTTGTTTGTTTGTTTCGTATAAGGTCCATTTTTGCACAATAAGTACAAGCTACGTAAGACTGGACTGTAAGGTTTGATCACCTCACACTGGGACTCTTTTCGGTTAGTGTGATGGGTTCTTTAACAATGACAATGACAATGACAATGACAATGACAATGAACTTTATTGCATATTCATGCCCAGCATGGGCTAAATGCATTAGGTAACATAAAGTAAAAGAAATGGAACATTGTGATATATTCCATCTAAATCTACAGAGTCTCTTCTCTCTTCTTGAAACATTTGTACACAAATTCACATAGTTTTCCAATTATATCATCGTTTTTAGATGACATGATACATGTGAATAGCTCGTTATTTTTAAGATGCGTATATTTTTTGTCTAGTTGTATGGGACTTACAAGGGATCTGCGCATGTCTGCGTATAGTGAGCATTCTAAGATAAAATGTATTTCATCTTCTATACGATCATTGTCACAGAAAGTACACATTCTGTTATTTGGTGGAGTCTGGTTGTTTAACATGCTTGAGGTATGACTATGACTGTCCTCAAACACAGGACCTCCAGCTTTAAGTCCCATCAGAGAGGACGTCCCTTGCCAAAGCTAGGTACTTATGGAAATAGTGCAGGTGCAAGCTTTCTTCCTTAGTTTTGAATTTTTTTTTTACTTCAACACTTAAAAGGAGTGAAGCACGTATAATTCTTAAGGATTTTAAATTTAGATGTGATAAAAACTGCTGTTTTGTACCAGGACAACCTTGGCCCTTTTGCCCCCTCAGTATCACATCGTTGGTAGAGGGGAGGTAAGAAATATACAGGACAGGTTGGCCGACCATGTAGCAGTTCCTGTATATCTGTGCATGTGTCAGTGATATAGGCTGAACCATGCCGGAGCTATCAGTACAAGGTCTCCATCACAATGTCAGGAAGTCAGCCTGTCTGATGCGTTACATCTGCCCCAAGCCGGAGAGGTTACGGTACAGATGAGAATGGCTCAATAATGGCTGAATCAGCTCAGGAACCTTTGGGTGATGGCAAGTGAAATTTTACACATATACATGTACTTTTGAGATCTTGAGGTACTGAGGTCAAATAAAGTAGAAAAGTTTACTCTCCAAGCAGAGGAGGGGTTCCGACTGGTTTTTGACATGTTTTTAGGCGATTTTGTCGGGCTTTCTACTTTGTATTTTTTTTTTGTCTCTTCAAGTAGACAAAAACGCCTAAAAACACATCAAAAACCAGTCAGAAACCCTCCTCTGCTTGGAGAGTAGTTAAATTTGAATCTGTCTTTTTGCACCTACGAAAAACTGCAACACTCAATTTAAACATTGTAAAAAAAAACACCTGATGAAACAGAAAAAGACAATTGCTAAAATGCTTGCACCCAAATTGATCTAAAACCCATGACTAACATTATTATTCGTCTATCTGTTCAGACATCTGGGTATTTCTGCAACCTTCCTGCCCTGTTCTCCTGCAGCATGCACCAGAGGAGGTGCCAAGTTGTGTTTTACTTTCCCAAATTTCTGGGATTGCGAACAGTTTTGTCTCATCACTCGTCACTCTTCTAACACCGCAGAGAGAGACAGTTGGTAGATTTGAAATGACCCAAATCCAATGGGCAGCCTCCGAGACAGCCTGCGGACCAGCTGAGAGACATCACCATAGCGCTGCCATGTCAACTGTTCAAGTTGAAACGTTTGACCCCAGGTCATGTGGTACAAAACGTCTACTATAGAATTGGAGTTGAACACTTTAACCCAGCTAGCTGTCATCATGTGCCTTAGATTGTCCAAAACAAGTTTATAAAAGGGCCAAACAGCTGAGGCTGAGACTGTAAGCATTTTCCGATGGCGACCTCTTTAGACCACGCTCTAATTTCAGTGGACAAATTGATCCCTTGAGTCTGGTGGGTGTAGGCAGGGGTAGGTGAACTTTGCACTGACCTTCAACAAGGCGGGTTTACAAGGGCACGGAACACCCAACATGGGCCACACCCTCTGCTGGTTACCATGGCGATGGCCTGATCGCTGCTACAGACCTCTCTCCATGTGGGGGAGGAGGGGGAGATGGTGTGACAGCCACCTTGGTCTAGATTGTAAAACACTTTAATGTGTTTACCCCCATATATTCTCATGTCACAACCTTTAGGTCTTATCGCAAATGTCAAAGTTAAGAAGATAAAAGGTACTTCACAACTTCTTTTTATGGAGAAAGTTGATAACTTCTTAGGATGTAAGTCAAAAAGTGACTAATATTTGGGTGTCTAGAACTGTTTCTGGATGTTTGAGGAGACCCATGTGTTGGTAGCATACCAGAGTTCCTAACTTGATTATAATTATGGTTGCCATGGTAACGCATCCTGCCAACATCTGGCGGAAGTACGCATGCCTGCCGCTGGCCCGTGGCCTAGCACTTCCCCGTCTCTATCATGCCTGTTTGGGTCGCATCCTGTTCTCTATATAACAGTTGTTTGACCTCCTGACTTGTGATTCTACAGTCAGGGCCTGACAGTGTAACATGCAGGCACAAGTGCTGGCAGTATATCTGGACTTGTCCTGTTTTGGGTTGGAAAGTCACTGACAAGTGTTAACCTTTCTCTTCTTGTAGGGTTAGTGAAGCAACAGAGACAATATACTTGTCTAGTAATGCTTCTGCAAAGACCATTTAACCCTCCCTATACTTCATTTGAAGGGTCATAATGCAATTAAAAGCACCTCATGCATATTTTAGTTTATGATTGCTTTGGATGGATTGGTTTTTAATCTAGGTGCATGTAAGTGGTGACAAAAACTGGGAATGATTAGATTTTGGACCCCTGGCAGCTTTCCACAGTGCTGCAGCAGAACTTCCAGTTTTGATATCTTGTCTTCTGGACCAAACATGGTTTTGATTTTTTGGCAGCAGCAGCTTTCGATGTTAGGAAAATGTGGTATAGGTATGGTCTCCCTATCAGCTTGTTCTACAACTATAGGGGCATTTTTGTTAAAATCTTTGAAAGACGATAACTGACTTGTTCTCTCACTGTCCATCATATGCTGATGAAAGCTGTTATGCCATAAGTTGCTAGATTAGTGTATTGTTAGCAAACTGTCTCTGGTTTTTACCTTTCTATGGTGCACGCGTGTTTTTGTTGATTTGTTGTTTGAATACTAATAAAGATTAGGCCATGTTGATTTGATTATATGGATGACATCCACGCGCGCATCAATTTTCGTGCGTTTCCAAAAATTGATAAAGGTTTTCGGCCATACTTTAAGTCGTAGAAAGCAATTACAAAATGAGAAAATACATGCTGTGAATTGCAAAAAAATATTTCAGAAAACGGATACTAATGTCATGGAATGCCGACATCAATTCCACAGTCCAAGAAGAAGTTTTGAACAAACAAAAATGAAGAATCTATATTACGGTCTACCATACTAGGTGTGTTTACTTTTGTTTATTCTCCCTGACCACGTCGATTTCATAATGAATGCAATTTTTTTTTTGCCAAACTTTTTTTTTAATCGCACGCTCATCCATATAATCAAATCAACATCACCTTATCTAAGAAAAAAATGAAAAATTAAGAATAGAAGCTGTCTCATGTATGATGTCTTTTCCCTCTGTCCTTCCCCAGTCCATGTGGATGATCCTGCAGCACGAGGTGCCAGATGACTTTGTCGTTGCCACGGGAACGGTGCACAGCGTCAGGGAGTTTGTGGTCGCCTCGTTCAAGCACATCGGAGTAGATATCATGTAAGTATGACAGTGACAGTGCTACACAATCCTTAAGCTTATTTTCTAAGGGTCTGCACCAGGGCTGTCTCCAGGACACGTCCCTCCGTACCGGGACGGATGTATTTTTCTATGCTTAACATGACAGATTTAACAAAAAAAATCAACAATACAGGCTCGCAAACAAGAAGGGGGACGAAAAAAAATTCAAAGCTGGAGACAGCCCTGGCTTTTTGATACATAGGCTTTTAGTTTCTTTTCAGAGGGTTTGTAAAGAGGATCCTGGCAATGCTTAATCATTTAATGGTAAATTTAGGATTGCTGGCAAGTTAATGATAGATTCAAAAGCAGGGCCAGTGACAGTTGTCCCTAACCGAAGCAAGGTACTCTTTTCCACCTGAGTGAAGTGAGGAAAGTCGTGTAAAGTGCCTTTCCCAATTGCAATTCTAAGCCAAACACTCTGCCGTTACGCCACACGACCCCACAATTTGCATATTTCCTCCTACATTGTCACCATTCCTTTTCTCCCCAGCATCAGTGACTCTATAAAGAAGTGTTTTGAGTTGAGGTTTTGACGTCGGAAGTGTAAACCTCAGGTGGGAAGGTGGATGTTTTCAAACAACGGTGTCAAATAGCGGGGTTGATGTCATATCCTAAAACTCCCTTTTCACTTCTGGTTACAAAACATTAGTTGAGTAATTATCCCGGAAGCATTCAATTAGCTCAATGTTTTGGGGAAGATTTTTGGAAGTGCAGGGCTATCGTTTGTCATTCCTATTTTATTGTTTGGCTATTTTGGGGTGAGCATTGAGCTTGCTTGATGTTAAAATGTGAGGCAGACATTTCTGTGGTTCAGTATTCCCTGTGAAAGGAAGGAAAATACCTGACAGTTGAGTAGAATGTGCTCTTGCTAGACATTCAGCCTGCATTCCATAGGACTATTCCAACATTTAACATATGCAACTGAGAAAGAGAGGAAGGTCAACAGAAATGAAATATCCAAATGAGGACCTAATTTGCACAATCAATGAGAAAATAGCATGATTACATATACGAGGGCCTGCATGGGGGGGTCCCGACAACGCTCTACGCTAAATTCGGCCGGCTACGCATTACGCTAAATTCAGGTAGCCTCTCTACGCTCTACGCTAAATTCTGAAGCTTCCCAATTCATTATGCAGGACTCAAAAACCTAGCGCGGCAGAACTAAGGCGTCAAAGTTGGTAATGTATGAGGTTTGGAGGTGACAAAAACATAGCCTTGATAGCCAGGATCTTGTACTTTTTTTAATAGATTATGGCACAACCGAGCGCCGAAGACGGGTGATTTATAAGGGGGATGGTCCCCGGAAAATGTTCAAAATTTAGAAGTCTAGACACTCTGAAATGCTATTTTCTGCATTCTGAGGGGCAACTTTTGCTGGAAGAGTAAGGTAAGTTTAATGACATCTGTATTTGTAAAAAGAAACACAGAATGGTTTCAGCTTGATTTTGGGGGAACGGCGCCTTTCGACATATTTTTTTGCCAGATGCACGACATGCTCCCACGGGAAAATTATAATTCTGGACCCATAAACATGCTTTTCCTGAATTCTGTGGGGCAAATTTGATGGTAAAGTAAGCTAAGGTTAATGGCATCTCTATATGTGAAAAAAAAAGGGTTTCAACTTGAGTTTTAGGGGACAACGCCCTCCCGACATATAATTTTTCGGCCGAAGAGCAACATTGAAAGTTTTGAAATTTTTGACCCATTGAAACGCTGTTTCCTGAATTTTGAGGGGCAAATTTTGCTGATAAAGTAAGCTAAATTTAATGACATCTCTATTTGTGAAAAAATACAGACGGGTTTCAGCTTGATTTTTGGTGTGCGACACCCTCGAGCCCTCCCGACAATCGCGACATATTTTTTGCCGGCGGCAACATTCTCCTCTTGGAAAATTTTGAAATCATGACCCCCTGAAACGCTTTTCCCTGAATTTTGAGGGGCAAATTTTGCTGACAGATTATATTATAAACAAGTACAGAAGTGTTTCAAGTTGAGCTTTGGGTGGCGACGCCGTCCCGACATATACGCCGGCGGCGCAACAGTCCTAGGGCGGTCCGGGAGTATGCTAACGTCGGAGAAAATTTTGAAATCTTGACCCGCTGAAACGCTATACCCTGCATTGTGTAGAGGGGGAGGATAGCAAAACAAAGCAGACTGCGGACATGACACTCGTTTGTGACTTAGAGCAAGGTTGGAAAAGTTTGGCAGCGCTTTACGCACAATTCATCAATTACGTTTTACGCGAAATTCCGGGTAGCTACAACGCATTACGTAGAATTGAAGTGGCCAATAACGCTCTACGCAAAATACACCGACTACGCTCTAAGTTGAATTGGAGGGGTCGGCAACGCTCTACGTAAAATTAAAACGGCTGATTACGCTCTACGTAAAAGGGCATGCAGGCCCTCATATACGGTAAATGACGGGAATTTCATACTTGCAACATTTGGAAGGTAAGTAATTGTGAACATCATCAAACATAAACTAATGCACTTCAGGACGTCATTTGCATCATTTATGAAGAAATACTAGCACTGCAACAGCCTTCTTTGTTAAGATAAGATTTTATACTTTGGACAACTTCTGTTAATTTGGTGGACAAAATGATCAACTGATACAAGTTATATAAATGAGGACCTTTTTTGCATAATCTTTAAGAAACCTTTATAAAACATCAGAGTAGTGTGTTTTGCCTTTAGAAAGGCGGTTATAGTTACAATGTAATGGTTATGCGAAACAATCAAATCTCAGAACTTCTGGTCTACAGCTTCAAGCATAAAAACAGAGATGAGACCTCCCATTCTGAGGTCCTGCCCTTTCCCCACACTGTAGGCTTGAGGCACAGGGCCTGTGTTTGGTCATGTGTGTGGGCATAAGTATGAAAACACCTTAGCTTTCTGTGAAAATGTTTAGTTTAGACATGGAAAGAGGATAGACCATTTGCACGCGCTGTACAGTTTCGATCGGTTGCACAGTCATATGTACAGTTAGGGAAAAGTAACCACCTATGATATTTGAGGGTCTGTATGCATGTCCTTTTCTGTATTAAGCAGCGAGCTATTTTAATTCACCGTTAATTTTAGTTGGCCCGCTCTAATTTAACGTTTAGCAATTATTCATGGAGCATAGACGGCCGCTTTAATTCTACATTGTTTGTAGCATGTTATTTGTTATCCAGAATTTATTATTGAGCATTATTGAGAAATTCTTCGTATTGGGACGCAAATGCCAGATTGCCCAAAAGTCACAATGGAGTGCCCAGTTGTGTCGGTGTCCGCAGCCTGATTTTGCCAGACATTCTATGAATACAATGGAACTTGTTCCTGTAACCTTTCGCAAATACAACTCAACTACCGGCAATTAAGCGTTGCCAGCCTTCCTGAATTTAGCATTATTAAAGCATATTGTCAGCCCTCCTGAACTCACCATTAAGTGTAGCCAGGATCCCCCATGTAGACCCTCATGCTTCAGGCTGACATTCAGATATTGTATATTTCTATATTTCTATCTTGTTCCCGTAACCTTTCGCAAGTACAACTCAAATACTGGCAATTAAGCGTTGCCAGCCTTCCTGAATTTATCATCATTAAAGCATATTGTCGGCCCTCCTGAACTCACCATTAAGTGTTGCCAGGATCCCCCATGTAGACCCTCCTACATCAATCTGACATTGAGATATTGTATATTTCTATGAAATTTAATAAGGTTATGTTGCCACATGGGGAGAAGCCCCATCTGTTAACTATGAGCAGAGTTCTGTCATAACCCTATTATTACACAGGTGGGAGTGTACCACTAGGGAGAGGGGGAGGGTGTAAGTTACAGGGCACAGAAAGATAAGTTGTCAGGTGTGGAAAGCTGTATGAATAGCTGCCCAGTATTTTGTGATGGTGAAAGACAGATGGTACGAATCAGAAAACGATTTACAAACTTGAGTTCCACAGCCTCATACTTTCACCAAAGCCTTTTACGACTGACATGTCATAAATGTTTCTCGTTGATTTTGCAGATAATGTCCTTATTTGTATACATTATATCAGTTGATTATCTTTTCCACTTAATAGTGTGTTCATTTAAAGTCTGGAAGTCTTATCTTAACAAAGATGGCTATTACAGTAGTTCTGCTGCAGTACCTTAGAAAACTGCTTGGAGGCCCATCATCGAACTTGACCTTTGTTTTCACTAAACCTACTTACCTACCAAAAGGATCCATTTATAGCTTCTCAAGTTATGCTGTCCACAAACGAACATACAAACAAACAAACAAACCCAACCACAAATGATATACAAACAAACACACCAAACCATAAATAACATATGGCATTTTAACATCTGAATTGATATAGATGATTATGGCACTCAAAGGCATTTCAGAATTTAGCTGTTTCTGTTCAGACAGAATCAAACTTAACAATATGATTTGATATGTTCCATACTTCATATCACAAAAACAAAGGTATAGGTTTCCAGTCCATCAAAGGTGTTGACAAGTTGGGTGGGTTCTGTCCAAGATTTAAGGCCAGTCTTCATATGTGGAGAGGATCAAATTTTGTACCAACAAGCATCTTACACAGAGGGTATGAAAGGGTTTAATCAATGTTTTGATTGTTGCAAAAAGGTCAAAAGATGGTTCCAAAATTGTGGCAATTTACACCTACTTTTGGAAATGTTCATTCTCTTCAGATGAAATGTATTTCGCTGCTTTTGAGATGTTCTATATCATTCAGTAGACGATGGGTTTGAGAAACTCCATCCACAGCCTCGTCCAGGTGGAGAGCCAACCACAGGCTGGCTTACATCAGTTAGACAGGGTCAGCATGATCAGTACCAGCAGAACTTAATCAAGATATCTGGAGTGATTGGGCTTGTAGCTGGGTGGGACATAAATTCCAGCCATGTTTACAGTTCACTGTGACACACAGCCCTCTCTAGGCACTTACTTATGGGGCACATTTCTCCCCTATATGAGAGTCTGCATGCCTTTTTCTGTGAAGCATAGAAAGTTATTCTAATTCACTGTAAATTGTAACCGGCCCACTCTAATTCGACATTATGCTTTTGTCGGTAAATCATTTGTGAAGTGTAATTGCTTGCTTTAATCCTATGTAGCACGTTAAGCGTTATTGACAAATTATTTGTATCGCAAGGTGGAACGCCATATTGCCCATAAGCCCAACTTGATAACCACTTTTTCTTGACATCAAAAGCTAGCTGCCACCAAAAAATCTAAACCATGGCTTCTCCAGGACAAAACATACAAAAAAAGGAAGTTCTGCTGTAGTACCAAGGAAAGCAGCCAGGGGACCCCAAATTGGCCTATACATCTACCCACAAATGTTCGGAAATACAAACAGACACACACACAGACACACACACACGCAAACACAGACATGTCCAAAACAATACCTCCATTTTCCTAGAGGTAACAATAACTGATACAATATGTGTCACACCATGTGGCATTTTCATGTGCGCAGGATCCATTGAAGTGTCGAAACATGTTTCTGCAGGCCATTGGCAACTTACAAACAAAAACACACAACAAAACCAGATTTCAACCAAAGGTTTACGAGAAACATGTTCGTCCAGAGCGAACAAATGGACCAAGGCTGTCCTCCGACTTTCTTCTCCCATGAACCGTGAGTCGGTCTTGGTGGGCCGGTGCTGTAAATGCGAGGAGCAGAGCTCAGAAGATGTTACATGTGTAGAAGTGAGAGTTGTGCATCTGTGTCCAGGAAGTTTCCCTCACTCCGCCATGCAAGGGCACCTTTCTTCTCTCCTGACCCATAGAAGGGAGAACTTTTGCAGAGGTGCCCAAGCTGGAAACCAGAAGTAAGTGGAGGACCAGTCCATGGGACCATGTGCTAAACAGAAGTATCTTTCTCTCATGTTGCCCACCCGGTTTTCAGCAGTGTTTTATCTCAAACTGAGACTAATTCACAAGTACTTTGGTGGTTTGGGAAATATAGAATTTATATGTGATAGTATATGGTCCTTTGCTTTTTTTAGCCAGTCCACAAAATACCACAAAAAATACATGTAATTAGAATTCTTACTTGTTGCTTCTTTCGTTCAGACGCTTGCGGTACCTAGTGGAACATAGGGCAGCAAGGTATATTTTCATAGAGAGGAGTTGCTAACCCTTCCTCTTTAATGTACTCGAGGCACCTCCTTGAACACAGGAACCACATTTTACGTCCCTTCCAAAAGACAGGTGCAGCCCCAACCGAGATGTTCTTACCTAGGATTGAACCAGGGTCTCTCCCTACCAG
Organism: Branchiostoma lanceolatum; assembly: GCF_035083965.1. Classification (NCBI taxonomy): domain Eukaryota; kingdom Metazoa; phylum Chordata; class Leptocardii; order Amphioxiformes; family Branchiostomatidae; genus Branchiostoma; species Branchiostoma lanceolatum. Next base: position 4,528,822 of record NC_089728.1, read on the forward strand.
TTGAGCTATAGGGACAATCCCCTTACATGTACTTATGGAGGGGTTACAACTATACGTTTATATATTATTATGTTCTACATTATACTGATGAGGAAGGAAATATGAATGCTACAGTCTATCATGTTACATGATAATCATATCATAAAATCATCAATGTTATATTGTTTTGATCATAATGATGAAAAGAAGACTAAATGATATTTTCAAATTCATGACTCTTCTGCAGCTGGGAGGGTAAGGGACTGGAGGAGGTTGGCAAAGACAAGACAACAGGCACCGTACGGGTCAGAGTGTCCCAGAAGTACTACAGGCCAACTGAAGTGGTGAGTTCTCTCGCTCTATAAACTTGAGGGTCAACTTATAATGTCTTTCTTTTCAGGGCTGTCTCCATGACCCGTCCCTCCATCCCGGGACAGAAATTTATTTGTTGGCACAGAAAAAAATTCACTCTGTCCTTTAAAAAAATCTAAACATCATAACATGAAAATGTATTTTCCAAAATTTAACTATTAGAATTAACAACACTGGCTTTCAAGTTCCAATTGAATCAAATTTTGCCTTTTCCTTTCATCATGCAATGAGTAGGATGGACAAAAATTTCAAGGTGGAGACAGCCCCGCTTCTCTTATGTTTTTAGTTTATGTCATGACCTCAGATTGTACTGTGATAACATATACATGTGATGATGCTTTACCTACCAGGTGTTGCCAAATATCACAGCTGTTCAAGAGATGATGATATAGCCCACTCTTTCTTAGACTTAGTTGGTGGTCTCCTGTGCACTTTTAGGAAGAGGCCGTTCTAAAGAGACACTAATAAGAGTCATGTGCTTGTGGTTGGATGTTTACGTCCCATGTCCCACTGTTTACTGGTTAATATGAGGAAAAGTGGTGACTCACACTAACGCGATGTCACACACATGTCTGATCTATCACTGATGACTTTTGCAGATATCCTTGAAAAGACTGCCTTGCTTCTGTCAATCCCCTAGTCAGGAGACAACCACTTGTTTGCGCATCATACCTGTCAATGATGTCTGTCTTCGTGCCTTGTCAAATATATGATGATGCTGAAGTTGGTATTGGTGGCAAGGTGGTCTTGTGGTTCGGGTTGTTGACTTAGAATCTAAAGGTTCTAGGTTTGAATCCCTAACAGGCCCAAGTGTGGTGTCCTTGGAAAAGGTTACTTAACACTCTTAGTGAGGGGCATCCTGTTGAATGGGACGTAAAGCAGAGGTGCCATGTTTGAGCAGAGCCACGCCTCAAGCACGTTAAAGAACCCACACAGTCCTCAAAAAGAATAATCCAAGTCAGGAGACAACCACTTGTTTGCCCATCATACCTGTGTTTATCTGTCAATGACGTATGTCATCAATGATGATACTAAAGTTGGTATTGGTGGAAAGGTGGTCTTGTGGCTCTGGGTCTTGAATCCCTGACAGACCCAAGTGTGGTGTCCTTAAAAAAGGCACTTAACACCTATTTCCTCACTGACTCACTTGGTTAAAGGATCCTGTTGGATGGGACATAAAGCAGGAGGTCCCGTGTTTGAGGAGAGCCACGCCTCAAGTACGTTAAAGAACCCACCAGGTTCTTCTCGTTTGAGTGGATCAAACCTTACAGTCTGGTCTCCAAATTGACATCTTGAAAAGGTGAAAGTTGTGGGAAGTTTCAATAAATAGATAAATGAATAAAGTAACCATATGTGGAAAAAGCATCGCTCTTGCAGGTGGTCACCTTTGTTTAGGTCCAACAACTCTCCACAAACAAATGATCTGAAGATTTCCCACCAGTGCTTTCACTTTAAGTGTTTCAGCAGAAGTCTTCACATCATCCCTTGGGGACTCTTCTCCTCATTGGAGACAAATGAAGCTTGTCAATATTTAGATTTCCCTGTCAGTTTTGTTGAAAAGTGGTGATTTGTATCTAAACATTGAGCAGTTCCCTCCTTATCAGCACCAGGAGATGATGACTGACAGCCTGAGGTTGTGGAGTTTGCTGTTGTTTGTCAGAATTTACTTTCCTTTCATCTAGATAACATCTAGTTTGGTTTCATTCCATGAACCAAGAAGGAAAAAAGATTTGAATGTAATTTCTAAAATGTACAAATGTATTTTTTTCTGATTCTACATTGAGAAGGTTTCTGTGATGTAAAATTAGTCAAAAGCCACTCTCAAAACATTTTCCCCGAGCTTTCACCATCTAGAAGACCTCTGAAAAAACACATGTCTACTACAACCACAAAACCAACATTTAGTAAAAACGTTGGACAATTCATCAGTAACTGCCACCAAAGAAAAAGTGTACCCTTTTTGAAATTTTTTATTTTTATTAAAACAGTGTAACAATCATACAATCAAAAGTACAAACAGTTAGTGAAAGTAGATCACTTCAATGACCTTCGGAGATCTGTGTGTGCCCTTGTAGATGAAATTCTTTGAAACATGACTAGTGAATATCATTCTTCTGATGGAGTATCTCTCAATATGCCATTTCTTCTTTTTCATTGCCATATTCTTCTGCTGGTGTCTCTCCACATCTGTCCTTTCTTCTCTTCCCTGTCTTACCCCAAAAAAGTTTCTCATGCCCATCAGGGACCCGCAGCAGTCCCAGATGTTCCTCTCCATGGGAAATTCCTTCTGTTTATCTTGTCCTGTCTTGTCCCAGCCCAGACCAGGAAAGTGGTAGCTGCTGGATGTAAACACAGTAAATACCAGCCCCTCCCCATCACCAGTCACTGATCGTGATAAGGTCCACAGGTGCTTCCTTGGTGGATTGTTCAAGTTGTCACTGAAGAACTGAAGCCACCATTACAGATATCTCGTTCAATACGTATTTCAGACCCTTGAAGTACCTAGCGGCATACAGTGCAGCAAGTTTCCTTGCTGTTTCAGTAGCTATCCTCCGTTGCAGACTCCCTCCGTTTTTTCTATTTTTCAAGTCAGCGTTTTCTAAGATTCTATCATATTTCAAGTTACCGTTTTCTTATTAAATATCTATTCTTATTGAAGAGCGGCCTATTACTGGAACCGGAGTTCCTACCTAGCAGAATGAACTCTACTCTACTCTACTCTACTCTTATAGCTGTCCTCGGCCAGCAATATGAAAGAAAGATTTAATAAATAAACAAATAAAATAAATAGACGACCACCATGTAGATAAGAGGAGATCATCCCTGCCCCCCCCCCCCCTTCAGCTCCCATATTTGTATGTCTAGCACTAATTAGCACCAACAGGCCAATATCTCAAGTGTCTGTAACAACAGTAACCTGCTAGCATACATTTATTTGTCCACAGGGTTAGATAGCTTCTCCCGATCTGCACAAACAAGCAGAAGGCTTGTTACTTGGGTTGGAAGTGTCAGGCATTCTGATTGGACCAGCAGATAGATGTACTATGTAGGAACATACCAGACCTTTCGCGCGATGCGATGATAAGCCTTTTTGCCCGGGGAAGACCTGGTAGTAGGGATAGAGTTAGCACCCGGGCGCGCTTGGCAGCCGAACCCTGATATCTATCGCGCTAGAGATAATTAGTGGGCCGTGTGCTGTCTGTGGCGGCGGCGCGAGTTGCTTCCCCGGCCGAAGGATTAGCGCCAGGAGCGCGGTGGTCTGGCACCCAGGCTAGAACAACCCAGATAGCAGTGCAGAATTCTCTTGCACTGTCAGTCAGATAAAGTGCTTCAAGATGGTTGGTCAATGAAGAAAGATGCATTGAGAGCCTTGAAATTGATATCAAGTGACAAAACACAAGCCTCTTCTAGATAACAATTTAAGCACAGTCTACATTGACTAGTGCACTGTTTACCTGGATGTTTGTCGTGGAGAAAAAGATTATCATATTTGATGCTACAGGTCAATGAAGGAAGATGCATTGATAGCCTTAAAACTAATATGAAGCATTTTTCAGATAACAAAGTATATGTCTACATTGACTAGTTCAATGTTTAGCTACATGTTTTTTTGTGGACAAGAAGATCATCATGTATGAATGAAACAAAATCCCTCCCAAGTTTTGACATCTTTGATATGTGTCAGAATACCTTTCATTGGTTTGAAGATTGAAAGCCGGGTCTCCTGAGCCCCAGTGTTAGTGGGTCACACCTGGAGGAGGAAGCCAGGGACTTGCACAGACCTGACAAGACTAAGATCTCATTTCATTCGGATTACTCTGGAATTCAGACCTGTCTTTCTCATCAGCTAGGCAGGGAAATATGCGAGAAATATGCTGTTGCAAAACTAGGGTTGGGGGTATATGTGACATATGATCCCCTAGGGAATTTTAGCCATTTAAACCCTCTGAAACGCTATTTCACACGTTTTCGAAAGCAAATTTGATTAAATTAGAATTTGGAAACCCATCTTGATCATTTTTGTTGTTGAACCTGTCATTTAAAGGTTACCAAAATATATGTTTTCATGTCATGAAGTTCAAATTTTTTGGACGGATGGGATTAAATTTTTGTCAGTCGGAACAAACAAATTTCCAACCCAGGACGGAGTGACGGGTCCTGGAGACAGCCCTGAATTATTGGATCACATTCTTATCATGAAAATAAACTAGACAATAGAGGACCATACTCATGATTTGCTTTCAATTATCTGTAGGTACAGTTCGGGTAGATTGCTCGTATGGCACATTCAATGATTTATCCAGACCATGTCAATGATAAACTTTAAGGCTTTATTTAGTAACCAAGGGCAACTGCAGGAATATCAGAGACTTATGATTAAATTGAGGTAATCTCGTCATCAAGATGATATCATCATCAACTTGACATAAGCCCCGTGGGTCGCTGGGAAAATAGTAGAAATTGGTCAAAAAGAGTCAACTGTATGAAGGCTCTGGAGATAGGGTCCAATGTTGCAACTGCGGCTGCGAATGTTACCCTCCATGGCCAAAGTCCCCCGGCAAATGTTCTCCCTATAGCCGGCGCGGTTAGTCCGGTAGAGACTAAAGAAGTGAACTTTAATGCTCAACAATCGTACATGGTACAATGTATGGCATGAAATCAACAATCTAAAGATGACAGCTTGTTGAGTGCCCTTGCTTGTCTAGTGATGAATTTATGGTGTTGGTTTTGTTGATAACCCCTCACTGTGAATATGGGTTTTGACAGCAGGTTGGCCCAGACTTCAAGCTTCTTGTCCCATCCAAATGTTACAAGAGAACATGCTTATAGCTACCTTTTATGTAACTCATGTAAGTAGGTGATGGGTACCAAACAATGTTAAACTTTTATTTCTGGCAAAGCACTTCCCTTTCGTACAGTTGACAAACGGAGACCTGTATGTGATCAGAGCCTGTGGTTTTGCGCCAGGTGAAGGGAAAGTATGGGAGCCCTGGAAATAACTAGTATGACACTCTGACAAGTTAGGATCACAAGAGAACATGCTAAAGCTACCTTCTACGCAAGTAGGTGATGGGTACTAAGCAATGTTAAACTTTGATTTCTGGCAAAGCACTTCCCTTGCGAACAGTTGACAAACGCAGACCTGTATGTGATCAGAGCCTGTGGTTCTGTGCCCACCTGCAAGGGATCTATGGGGATTCCCTCAGAAGGTTTGCACCCAGCGTGAAAACAAAGCCAACCCCGGGGAGGGGGGCGGGCAGTCCCAGGCAGAGGTCAAGTCTGGTGTTCATCAGTAATTTGTAGTCTTTGCACCTGTGTGGTCCTCCAGGGGGACTGGGGTTTTATTTGTAAATCATCAAACAAGAAACAGCAGGGGGTAACATTACAGCTAGCACGGCTGTCTCCAGGATCCTAGCTTGAGTGTCACATACTCAGGGCTGTCTCCAGGACCCGTCCCTCCGTCCCGAGACGGAAATTTGCTTGTTGGGACGGAAAATGTTTTTACCCTGTCCGTTCCGAAATCTGAACTTTATGACATGAAGGTGATGAAGATGTATCTTCGTAAGCTTAAAATTATGAATTTATCAAGGCAAATTCAACACATTGGCTCCCAGACAATGAGTGGGACGGAAAAAAATTTAAAGCTCGAGACAGTCCTGTCCCATACTCTACCTTCACCAACGGGAGCCCTGGAACTAACTCGGATGACACTCGGGCTACCAGGACCCATCCTTAGCTTGGAAATTTGCTTGTGGGGAAAATTTTTAATCTCCAAGCAGATCTACAGTGGCAGGACAGTATCCAAGGGCCAAACAATATCCAGCAGGCGACAGGTAACAATATCCACAGTACAATATCCTACCATGGCCCTGCTTGGAGATAAGGTAACTTCGCCTGTGGGGGCATACAAAAATTTCACACCATCTGTCTCTGTGGTAGGACAAAAATCTTAACTTCACAATACACTTTTGCCACAATTCTGCCTTAGGATTCCTAGTGAAAAAAAACCTCCAATTCTGAATTGAAAGTTAAGAATTTCTTACGGCCCTCTTTCCACTAGACACGGAGCAACTGCACAGCGACCAAAATTGGATTTGTATGACACTTGATTTCAAGATGTAAAAGAGTGATTTAAAGGACAACACACAAAATGTAGGAAAAATCTGTCCTTTTTCTACATAATTCGTCAAGCTTAGTCTGTCAAATATTTGGTTGCTTGATGGTCGTCACAGCACGGTTTTAGCCTTAACTTTGTCCTCCCCATATTATTCCAATTAAACTACATTGTATACTTGTTCCCACACCTCACATGGAGTCCTCTGTAACTCGCTAAAGGTTAAAAGTGAAGGCTTGGTTAAGCTAAAGTGTAAATCTCATTCCATCTGGCAGGCTTAACTTGTGAGGTGGAATCAAACCTGACAGAAACCACCGGGATATCAGCACCCTTGGGCACCGGTGTATCATGTACTCAGGACTTATTAAACTCTACAAGATGGAAGTGTGCGATTTAGTAAAGCAGGTATCTCACTGGACTGACACTCGCAAAGAGGCGAAATCCGGTGCCAATTGAAATTGAGAATTTTCTAAATTTGATTAAAATTGATTTTTTTAAATTCACAAATGGCATAATTTTGCAAATGGGCACAAAATGGCGCAAAACAGTACTATAACTGCAAATCTTTATCTGATGAATCATAATCATTGTACTTTGGTTTTTAATCCAGTGGGATTTCCTGTGAAGTTATTTTATACAGCCAAAAATGAGAATATGACATTCTGGGCACTTCCATTTTGTTTGTAGAGGTAACGTATTTAAACCGTTCGTCGGAAAAAGGAGGTTTCCGTGGTGATGTAGATTCTCTGTTGAAACAATTCTGTAGTACAGAAGTCATACAAGGGAGAAATATTTGCGGCATCATGAAGTTGCAGTGGAGAGGTCTCTGTGAAAATGAAGCCACCGCGAAGGCAAATCTAATCGGCCCCAACACTTCTAAAGAATCTTACTTTATGTGATTGACAGCAGCTCCTCCCCAGTCTTAATTGACTCCCGAATTGCAATTAAATCTAAAGACAACATAATAGCTCTGATTTAAAGACAGGAAAGGAAATTTATAGAGCCCCTTCCCTCCCTATAATTGGTAAATTGACCAAGTTTCAGAGCAGGATTAGATGTTGTATATCCCTGGCACCCTGGGCCCACCTGCACATGGGGGAGATTTGTCTCAATTAAAGATGTTCTTAAAGAGGGTCTGCATGGGGGTATCCTGGCAATGTTTCATGGTTAATTTTGGAAGGTCAGACAATGTGTAGTAGTTAATACAGGAGGGTTGGCATCGTTAAACGGTGATTGAATTGTTCTAGCGTAACAGTTTTGGGAACAAGTTCATTGCACTGTTCCATTGTATTCATGGGTAGTCTGGCAAAACGTAACTAAACCCAACCGCTTTGTCTGTTTTAACTTTTGGGCATTCGACTACATGATACATGTAGGAACAATATGACAATAATGCCTAACTATGAATTCAGGACAACAAGTAACATGCTACATAGTATTGAAACAAATAATTATGCTTAACGTTGAATTAGAGCGAGCTGGCTACGATTAACGAAACTTGAATTGAAATGGTACGCTATGCGTCAGGGAAAAAAGGCATGCAGACCCTCGTTAAAACCAGACAGGTTGTCTTGCATGTGGAGTAATTGCACCATTGTGCAGTTTGTGTGGCTGATCATCTGAGCTTGATGAAGTTTGAAAGTTGGCTTGACCCTGTGTCAGAGGGTTGGAACAATTGAATTGGTGGCAGGTTGGAGAAGTCAACTACTGTTCCCTGACGTTCTACTCAACCACTCTCACAGACTGTGAGTTCTAGTAAGCATTATAAGAATAGACGAAGAAGGAATTTTCATAGGTGGGAAAATGAAGATAAAAGGTTGGATCAGGGATATGAAGAAAAATTGCATTAGGAAATTGGACGTTCTGCATGTATTTCAGACACAGAAGGAAAACTTTTCACCAAGAAGATGATTTTGAATACAGGTTTTTCTTCGCAATGGTTTGTTTTGTTTTGTTTTGTTCAGCCAAAGCTAGCTTAAGAAACATTTTGCACTGTATGTCTAGCCTTTTTTTTTATTTGAAGATGGCAATCTGTTTATAACATACTCAACAGAGCAGTCATGTTTTGCTATTCTTTTTCCAAATCTTCGTTGGATACAACTGTGAACTAAATACACCCCCAAACACTCCATGTTCTGGGCCCTAACGCGAAATGAAATCCCTGCAAACTTAAAGCATTTACAGCACTCGCAATTAGCCTTTGGGCATGAACTTGCAAATAACCTTTTATTGTTAATCAACTGTGCCAAATCTTAGTCTCCAACTCAGCCATTTCATTGAGCCAACTCTAACCTCTCAACCATCCAAGTGAAGAGTTACTAATCCTGACAGAGCCCATGGTGTTGAACCACATGTTCTAGGCTCACAAGGCTTTACAGTCTGAGAGGGGGGATTCCTTCTCGCAATTATCACGTCCTGTAGGACTTTACTCCCATTATTCCACCGACCTTGACACCACACTTCCACATGTTACAGGACTGAAGAACATATTACATGTGTTTGACCTTCGGGATTGATGTCCTTCGTGGAGGTCGCTGTATGAGGTTAACACATTTTATCTTTTTATCTGAGAAAAATATCAAAACAGAAGTGAGGTTTGTCAAGTATTTGTATGTTTGGTATGATCAGACAAAACCCAAAATTCACCTCCTGTTTGATTATGTTTCTTTGTTTTGCATAACCATTAAACTGCCTTTAGGCGTAATACACCAGTTTTGTACAGTAAGTACATGTACAAGCTGCGTAAGATCCACTCACTGGGATCGACCCCTTCTCTTTTCCATAAGTGTGGTAGGTTCTTTAACATGCTCGAGACATGACTCTTATCAAACAGGATGTCCCTAACCAAAGCCAGGTACTCATTTTCAGTCGAGTGAGGAAATAGGTAAAAAAAGTGCCTTTCCTAACCCACAACACTGCAACCTGCTAGGGATCAGCATTAATGAGTTGATTTCCATGAAAGGTGAGGTGAAGAGAAGGTAGGATCAGTGACACTTGTGGAACTAAGCGGTGAGACTGAGCAGTGTTTCCGGGTGGTCCCTACTGCTTCATTGTTCTTCAGGGACCCGCTTTTGTCCACATGCATTTGTGTCCTGATCCTGGAAAATCTCCGCATATCCCAGGATGCACCTGCAGCAGTGATGCATCTGATGCAGATGGACATCAGACACTGTTTTTGTTGGCTTCATATTTTTCACCAAATCGTATATAAAGGGATGAAATAAATGTATACTTCTTTTTTGTTAGAATCTAGGATTTCAGAATATGTATCTACAGTTTGAGAAGACCATAGTAAAATCCTAACACTTCTGTATCTGTTCCCATAATAGATGACACCTCTTTTTTTGGCAGATTGCCACTGGTAGATGACATTTTACAGTACATGTGCAACATAGCAAGGGGTTTTGGGGTGATGTATTCTTTTGTGCTGCAAAGATCTGAACATGATCCAGCTATAGATGCCTCTTCTCCCTGTATAATGTCCTTGAGAGATCATATGATCATACTGATGTATGGACAAGACAATTGTCAGGTGATGATGTCGGTGCAACTTTTTGGTTAGGTCTATTGCATATTTGCTAAATATTCTCTTATGTCATTTTGCGCCTATTTCACATCTTTCTTGTTCAAATAATTTGTGCTTACTGTGATGTCATTATTCCTATTAAAACTAACATGTAGGGCCATCTTCTGGAAAATCAAGTTAAAAGACTAGCTGTTCTATAGACAGCTTTATACAGTATTTCCCCATACTGAGGAGTTTTAATGTAATTACAGCACTACGGATCACCTCTAAATGTAACAAACACATGTTTCCATCCTAAGAAAACATCAGGGTATAACAAATCTATCCAGGCAAGTTGTACTTGCATTGACGGTCTGACAGGCTAGGGTTAAGATATCAAAGGTAAGACCTTGGAGCGGGGGCATTTTGGCAGAGCACATAAGTCCCTACATGTTTATGTTTCCACCTGTTTGGCTTGTAACCCTTGTTAGATGGTATCTCTCCAACCACATACCTGAAACCATTAGCCCTCATTAGCAGCACAAAAACAACAAGAACCCCCACTTCCAGCGAAGCTTCGTTGCCATGGCAACAAAGGTGCCGCTTCGTCGGCCCGATATTGTCCGGTCAAAGCGCCCAGGATTTTTGGGATTTGAAATTGATCCTTAGAACTTTTTTCATCGAAAGGTGAAAAGAAATTGAACAAAGGCACAGTGTTGTTTTGGTTAAATTTGATATGAATTTGAATTCTAGACTATGGCACAAGATCAGGTGCCTGAAAGAATGAAGGACCTTTATTGTAAGTTTATGCTCTTACAAGTCACCTTGATTTTGTCTCCTTTCTTTAAGTTGACATACCAGACTGATTAACATTTCAATCAATGAACTTTGAACTTTTGATTGTATTGATGGATGGAAAAACTGTAACGACTTGGAAAACAACGACTTCCTTCACCTATTAGCATTTTAGGGTTGTTTTATATCCTGAATGTTACAAGTGATCTTTTTTTGTCAAAATCAAACTTGACCTTCATTTCTCTGACCCCTACCTACCTACCAAATGTCATAAAGATCCATCAACAGCTTCTCGAATTTCTGTCCACAAACAAATAGACAGACAGACACACAGACAAATAGCAACAAAAACATAACCTTCTTGGCAAAGGTAATTAAGTAGGCAAATTCAAGAACAAAATGATCAGATACTAGTAGGCACAGCTTAAACATCTTATCATCAAAAACTTGGTTTGTTCAAACTGAGAGGATAAAAAAGGGAAGCAAATACCCTCTGGTAATCGTGAAAAGTCTTTTTTTCCGCAGGGATAACTTAACATCCGATGTGTTTGATAAATTGAAGAAACGTATTGAATTGATGGGTCTATCCCCACTATTGTTCCTTGTAAACCTTGCTAACACCTGACCATTGTTCAGGTATCAGGCTGCAAACTCTTCATTTCCATGTAAAGCCCCTGCCCCTTCCTCACTAGTCTCCCTCGCTACACCTCAGGCACTTCTCATGCATTTTGATGAACACTCTCATTAACATAACAATGTGATAACACCACTGGATCACTGTTGTTAATGAGAGGGGTGGGAGATATTTAAGGTTGCCCTCCCTCCCTCCAACTCCACCAAACCTGTTCAGGGTTGCAAGGTGGTCTTGTGGTGAGGGTTTTCGACTGATGGTTCAGGGTTCGATTCCCTGGCAGGCTCCAATGTTGTGCCTTTTTAGTTTATGCCTATTCCTTCACTGGAGTCAGGTGAAAATGAGTACCTAGTTTTGGTTAGGGATGTCCTCTTGGATATGACTTCCAGCATGCTACAGATCCTACCACACTTGACATCTTGAAAAGGTGATAGTCACCTGTTATGTCAATCCTTCCACAAATGTGGTAAAACTCAATAAATAGTGTGTAATCAGGCTTCCAATCTGCAGTTTCATATTTCGTTGTTTTCACCATATAATCACATCATATTAATGAACATTAAAAGTAGAAATTGTAGCTACATTTCATTACTTGATTGGCTAGATTTAAAGTATTTTTACAATGTTAGTTTAGTTTTCAGAACTTTTTCTGTCAATTTAGATTGGTTAAAAATGTCATTCGTAGCTTGCAGAGTTTCAATACGTACATGTCTTTCATAACGGCAAAATTTGCTCTTTAAGTGAAGTTTCCTTTCTGTACTTAAAAAAATGTTCAAATTAGTGCCACACTCTACTTCACTATGAAACGGAAACATTACACAATAACATTTGTGTTTAAAACATTCGCAGCTTTACTTGGCTTATCTAGGCACCCAGAAATTCATGAGAGGCGCTATCCCTCTTTTAGGTTATTCAAACGGGGGGATATCAAGTTAGTCGGCCGTGTCTGGCGCATTGTTGTCCCGCAATTTCGCAGTTACCACCCAGAGAGACATCATGTTCAAACTGCGATGAGAGACCTATGTAGAAAGCACATATGAGACCATTTTTGGAAGGGACACCTTTTTTTAATGTTAAATGTACTAATAAAATTTATAGATCTATTGAGAAAATGATTTTTTCAAGGATTATTTCTAATGTCAAATTCCTAATGCTTTCACAAACCCCTAGGCTAATGTACAAAATGTTTCATTCCGTAGTTGTGTTTTCCGTGACTCACTCAATCTTAGCCTTCAGCTGCAAAGGATTTGGCGTAAGCTCCTTCCAAAAAGTGTGGCACAGTCCAGGATATGGATATCATGGCAGCACCTAATCATCTTGAGACGGTAACAATTGGGTCACACACCTGCAGAATTACAGTGGCTGATAACAAACACTAGACTTGATTGGAACCCAACCGCTGATAGACATCTGACATCGGTTTTTCACAGTGTAACCAAGATATCACCTTATCTTTGGATTACAAGACTGCAGAGGCTTATAACTCCATATTGTAGTCTTCCTTCTGAAGTTTGGTGCCCCTGCAGTACCGTGATGGCGGCTTGCTTTGCTAGGGGGCGCTGCTGCTACATCTCATTACTTTGCACAATCCAGCTTTCCCACCCAGCTCACACCTCCATTAAGTGTCCTTATCCCCCTATTCTCTCGAGATGACAAGGTACGACTTCCTATTGACCCCGCAACAACCTTTAAACACCGACTTCCTTGCCTTGGGGCAGGGGGGATGGAGCAAGTGAACATTTACAAAGGGTGTGTTTAACCACTAGGGGGTAAAGTGCTTGCGGCTTGTTGTGGGAAAAAGTTAGCACCAGGTATTCGTACGATGTGCCAGATTTTTTTTAAACCATAGACATTCTTCAGAAAAAGTCACCGCTGCTAAAAAGATGTGTCAATGTCTGCGTACTACTAAAAATCCTGTATTATACTCGTCTGCCTTTTTTCAAGGGTATAATTTCATTGTTTATTCGCCATCAGTGTCTTATAAGACAGTCCCTGCTAGGGTTATCAATTGTGTGGATGTTCACACTAGTGTCTATGAATGGAATTATACCAGGAATTCAATACAGCTGAAGTAATGCTTAGAAATTGAATAAAATGTTTTTTTCTACATCCACTTTGGATCTATCCCAATGTTTAAATAGTTAATAAAAAAAGCCTGCCACACCAAATACTGTAGTACACTTAAGCCATGTAAAAGCAGAATTCATCTTGGTACCACTTTACCAATTATCAAATAAAGCTACTTAAAGAAAAAATGACTTCTCACTGGTCTGATTATGAAGACCACTTAATAGTCAAAATAAAATTGTAGTCAACAATCGTACAGTTTGCTATGAAATGTTTATCCGACAGTTTTGTCACATACTTCCAGGCCTATATTGAAAATCAAAAGTCTGAGCCATCATTGGTCCAACTAACATCGATACATACGTACTTGCTGGTCTATTTTGTTTTTTTGTTGATTGTACCCGGTCAATACCTTCTAGGGGGTTAATGCACCAATGAAACGACAAACAGAATTGTACAGGTCGCACATGGAACGGATGGTTCCTGTCAAAGGATTCCTTTCGCTGTGAAGTGCGTAAAACCAGCAGATAATTTGTCATGTCTGTGACATAAAAGAAGTGAGGAGTAGAGACAAGAAATGCGTTTTTCTCTGTCGGAAGTGGGATGGAGACTGCATCTGTTAGGGAGGAATTGTGCCACACTTGCTGCTCATTCAAGACACAGAACAATAGAAATGTGTCCGTTTCACAAATAATTGTTAAGTGCCAACTGCATAAAATGTTACACGAGATGCATCGCATGCTTGTGTTTGGTACACTGACAAACTGAAGACTTGTTACAAAACACGTCTATCCAAGCAAGACAAGCATGTATTTAATTTGTTGACGTTTTGGCGTCAAAAGACGTTTGAATACGTCAAAAATGTCCCGTCTTCCATGCAAGAGTAGAAGCAAAGGCTGCTGCAGTTTAGACGCCTGACAGAGCAGAACTGGTCGGGGTATAATTTGTTGATGTTGCTTGGTAAGAATCAAGAAAACATGTCCCAAGTGTGTTACTCTCTCCTAAATAAATACTGGAAACAGTGGCACAGGCAGCCACGTCTACAGTCGAGAAATCATCCATGGCTTCACGGATCACCAGTACGCATTGAGTGACGGATATCTTTGTTGTGAACCATGGCTTTGTTTTGAGGGAACAACGGGCGCGGATCCGTCGCCGCGCCGTTGGGGTCCGACCTTGTCGACAAGTTTTGAAAGTAACGGGAGATAGAGTAACAGTTGGGGAATATTACCCGTCCTTTTGGGTGGCCAGGTGCTTTTGCACGATGAGGTCATGAGACCCAACGATTGCCTCTACTTACTGAAATTGTACGCAGTACGTGGTAAAATATGCAGTCGCAGAAGGGCATAGGCCCGTAGGTGGGGAACGTTCTACTAACATAACTGATTGTCCTGTTTTGTTGGGTAAATCCGTGCGACATGTTCCGTACGGGATACTAATACACACCAGGACAGACCTCGGCTCCCGTCCATGTTTTCTTTCCCTGCCCATTCAATATTTGCGTACAATATTGCCCCCTTGTGACCCCCTTGTCGCCCGTTGTATCGCCTCCTAAGTGATACTGGGGACGGGTGGAACGCGATCGCGTTGATTCCGTGCTTTGCCGACAGCGCGGACAATAGTGTCAGGTGTAGCCGGGATAGGTACCATTTATCTTCATTTGGTTCCCTTGTCTCACCTGTACATTCATGCGCCCGGCCATTCATCGCCGATGTAAGTGCGGGCCGTCGTATGAATACCTCTTAGCAGATAGGATTCCAGGTGCTATTACTTCCCCTGGGGAACAGGATTTTATTTGTTCTCCTGGCATGCAGGATGCTTTTCAAAGACGAAAATATCAAGTTCTCTCTTCACTCCATGAAAAGGTTCTCCCCTCAATTTGAGAAGAAGAATGCCCCACCCTGCCCCGAGTACCCCGTCAAAGTCAAAGGGGAAGCGATCAAAACCTAACCTCGGCGATCGCTGGTAGGATCACTCCCCACCTGTTGTATTTACCTGTACTGACCAGGTGTTTACCTTACCTGAAGTACCTGTTTGGTTTGCAATCGCACCTGTTTGGTTATGCGACCGCTCTGTAAAGTTTGCTACACCCTCCTCAGGTTGGGCAAGTTTTCCCAAGCGGGCACCGACAACTAAACCTGTGTTGAGAGAAAACAGGGGAAGGTGTTCACACTTGTTACATGTACACAACTCAACTCCTTGTCTCCTAAACAGTTACAAGCCCGCCGGGTTAAGTCGGAGGGGAGGGCCCTTTCCTCACCCTCCCTCGATCCGTTTTCACGCGTTCGTGCGGCATCCCCACATGCTTGAGCAGTCGGATTGTTTGAGTTAGACCCTAGTTGTAACCCAGGCCAGAATGGAGACATTGCGTGTTTACAATCTAAGACACTAGAGTGAAGAATTAGAACAAGTTTTCTTAGCCGGTAACCAGTGCTAAACAAACTGTTTTGAAGGTAAAAGATTGAAGTGAAACACAAAAGAACAAATCCAGAATCATCAAATAATAGAGAGTGTAACACTGAGAACATTGACTATCTTTGACATGCATTAAAATGATAATACAGTTTATTTCTTATGTTCATAGTTTCTTTTTTAGTCATTGCTTTTTAGATAAGACTTACCAGGTACGATCTTATGCCTTGTGAGATTCACATGCCAGCCATTAGATGGCACTCCATTACATGGCACTAGAACTATTTTGATAAGGCGACACCAAGAAAATAAATTGTTGTGGCCTAATCATGGCCATACAGCAAAAATGCAAGGATAAGTTAAACTGACAAAGGAGAATGATTGTGCGCCCCCCTCCTCCCATACCTTGTCAGGATATGATTAGACAGCACTCCCACTGTGAGGTTGTTTCAAGAAGTCAACCACAACAAGGTGGGCTTAAGGAGGGATTTCCTATTAGACAATTAGGAAAACAATTGGATAAGTGTCAAAGCTATTTCATGCACAATGGTGGCTTTTAACCTAATGAGGTGGTCAGATGAAGATAAGGCATTAAAGTTACTGTATAAAACTGTGGACCAGTATGAAATATACGTTCAGTAGTCTCCAGCTTTAAATTTTTTCCGTCCCACTCATTGTTTGAGTGCCTTTTTTTAAATATCCATTGTTGAATCTGTCATTTTAAGCTTAAAAAAGTACATTTTCATCAATTTTATCTCATGAAATTAATATTTTTTGGACGGACAGGATTGAATTTTTTCCGTCCAAACAAGCAAATTTCTGTCCTGGGACCAGCTGGGACGGAAGGACGGGTCCTGGAGACAGCCCTGTATATGTTATATTATAACTAGAAATTAAGAGACCAGACATGGTATCACAGCCAACAAGTCTTTTAATAGTTTTATTCCTGTATTCAAGGAATGCACAAAGGGACTTGCGTGTGGTAGCTGGCCTAATTTCATTAACTACCAAGTTGGCAACAACACTAATGGCTACCTCACTTCTACATCCACCATCATAGAGATTTAGATAAAACAAACAAAGAAACAAACCTCTACAAGTTAAATCAAGGCTACACTAGTGTCACTTTTACAAGTACAACGTACAATCAAGGCTACTATGACATATTTTCCGTATTTTGACCATGATCTCCAAAGGGGAACAAAGAATCAATGCGCACATAGATGTCATCGACCCATGAATTTTACTTACCTTGGCCTAAGATACTATGCTAGAGAAGAACAAGTTAACCATTGATAGACAAACTGAGGAAGATAGCTCGCTATAGACCTCTGACATGACAAATCTGAACCTATACTGTGTGTCTTAATTCCCATTTCTCACCACCTCTCTATCTATCCAATGTCTTCTGCTTTTCTCAAAAACATCTCTTCAGTAAAACCAACATTTTCTTTTGTTCAGGATTATGAACCTGTATGTAGAGGTAATAGAGTCCAGGCCAGAGTCAAGGATTAGCAATGTGTGTGGAATGCTGGGACTTATGGCGAGGTATCTCTGAGTGACACAAACGTCTGGAAAAAAATTGATTTTTGTGGAAAATTGTAGGAAGATTGAGCTGTTTGTTGGGCCATTAAGTGAGAATATGGCAATGACAGCTGATGAAGCAAAATTTGACAGAAAAAGTATCATTTGTTGTCTGTGGTCAGGGATACAAGGAAAAATCAATGTGCACTAGTGTAGGAAGGAAGAAAAAGAAATAGTAATTCCTTCAAGTACCTGTTTATAATATCAACCCAGAATTGAGATGTTCTAAAAAGTCATTTCTCCTTAGAAATATTGTAGAGTGGAACTTGTTCCCACTAGGAGCATCCTCACATTAGAGGGCTTGCAGCTAGAAGTACAAAGGTTAGATGTGACAAACAACCAGTATTAACTACTAGTAGCTGCTGCTGTGCTCCAGGCCTGTGAAGCTGATGTGTTGCAGCGAAGGCCAGTTATTCTGGCTATACAGATACAGAGGAAGTGTTCCTTTTACCATTCGTTCTACGGAGTGTACCGCACTGTACAGTGCCCGATTCTGTCATGTGTCAGAAATGTGGGGACGGACCTAACACAGCGAGGGTAAACAACCGGGCAGATCTCTGCCACATTTTCAGCGGGTACATCAATATTTGTGTCTCCGCCCTGCATCTCAGCTCTAATTTGATGTTTCGTGTCTTCTGTTTGAGAGACGGCGGATTAAAATGCCAAGAAAAGTGCTACAAGTATGGTAGGGATCGTGATGTGTTATTTTCCACGCACCAAACTATTAAGAATGTTTGACATATCAGTCTGCAAAAATGACATTTGTTTTCATTCTGCTACACAACTTGCAGGGCTAACCCTTTCTAACAGCCACCATCAGACCACAGCCAATCCAATAGATAAATGAAAAAATACTATGATCAATTTTTCCTTGCAAATATTTCAGTACACTGGGAGACGATAATAAAAATATTCAGTATGTGCTGAGCTGTAAAATATGCAGTCCTGTCAAAGGGAATCATCCGTAACTGTCACCATTTTTGACACATCCAGAGTAGTAGAACAAGTGTCCCTCCTCTTGTGGAGAGATCGGCCATCTGTGCAAGTCATGATCACTTGTCATCATGATGGTCCCCAAAATAACCCCAGAGTGTCCAGTCCAACAGACAACTGGCCCACCCACACTTCGCCATTAGGCCACAGCAAGAATGTTTTATGGATGACATCACCTGCAGACTCCAAGTCTAATGCAACAGCACACAAAAAAAGAGTTGCCTTGATGTTCAAAATAGAGACCATAAACATTGTAACAAGAATGGTAGCAACAAAACATGGTCACAGTCAACAAGTCTTTTACTCCTGTATTGATTTTTAAAGAAAAGCACAAGGGGCACTAGTGTGGTAGCCTAGACTACCACATGACATTTTTTCCCATTTCAGCATATTTTCTTCATGTGGACCATCTCTGACTGGGGGGGAACAGAATTTCTTGTGTTTTCTTTTTAAATCAGACAAAAATCAATGCATGCATAGACGTCATCCATAAAATTTACTTCCTGTGACTAGTACACCCAAGAGCTGAAAATCGGTTGTTACAAATGTCGTCCCTCCAAAGTCAAGATGCTTAGAAATTATTTATTTTTCCAAGTAAAATGTTTCTCTTCTATTTGTGTGGCTCTTTGGAAAATTCAATCTCGACACATGGCTTGAATTAGAATTGATCACTTTTCAAAATACATGCAGTATGCATTACTTAGCGTAGATTGTGGTGTTAGGATCTCTGTCCATATTTCAAATTAAGTCTATTGAAAATGTTTTTCCCTGCACAGAAGCACCTGCTGATGCCACCTGCTGTTACAGACACACAGTGTTTGCTTATGCTAATGCACGTTACCTTTCCCAGTCATTGAGTTTTTGTGGTGTTCATTTATAAGGCAAGGCACAGGCTGAGGAGACAATTGTTTGCACAAGCGCACACTTCTGTCACAAGACAGGTAGCTTCTTTTGGTGCCATCCTTGTTCGGTGTTACCCCTAGCTGTGTGGCATGTGTTGTAGGAACCCCACTGTCTCACTGCATACAAGAGGGTCTTTTTTCTGCTTTTGCACTTCCATTTTACATGTCACAACCTTTGTTTCTGGGTATTTGTGACTTAATCATGCCCCAGCACTCTGTATTTTCCTTTCAAAGCCTACCAATTCTTTTTGTACCGCACACTGATTTGGTTTTCAGGACAAGTAGAGCTTTTTGCAAAGTTCAACTGGAAATAAAACAACTTTATAACGTGTTCTAAGGCTAAAACAACCACTTACACTTGGTGTCAGGGGGAAAAAACGAAGGTTCGATTTTTAATGGTAAAGTGCGTTATATATGCTGCTCCAGAAGGAAGCCAGTAGACATGTAGGATGTGTAAGAAAAGTGCAATAAATGTCAAGTTAGTGAATAAAGAATTTTCACCCCTCAACTCCCACCCCACTCTGTGACTGACAGCTGATACTTGTACCATCTGTGTCCCTGTCATCTCCCTATCCACCCGCACACCTGGTTTCCACGGCAACGGACTTCTTCCAAACATTTGACCGCAGTCTGTCTGCACTTTCGCTGACATGTGAGGCCCGGAGGTCACTTCTCTCCACCGCTGACGCTGTTGTCGTGGAGACACGGGGATTGTTATTGAAGATGAGTGGACAATGTTTGGAGACCAAACTGTGACAGACTTGCTCAAACAGTTGTTGTAGGAGGTGGAGGGGTACAGCTCGTTTCGTCGGCAGGAACAACATCTGCAGTTGTGTCTCAAAACATTCCTTAAGAAACAAGGAAGTACAAGTGTCCGATTGTGTATACTCCAACTGTCCAACACCTTCCTGTAGCGGTATATATTTTCCAATATGGGGCTGTCAGGGAGGACAGAGTTGATACTGTAGATGGTTCAGGTCACGAGAGGTCAAGAAGATGACCCAAATCTGCTATATCACTAAAATGGGAGACAAGGATTGTTTATCCCCCATATAGAGTCTGTCTGAGATGTGTTTCCCTTCACATTTTAGATGTCATACCAAATGTGTGTCTATAAATAAATAAAAGATCACTTTTAAAATTTTCTAAAATTCTATTCTCTTTTCGTAGGTGTCTTTGATACCCTCTTGATCTATCAAACCTTTGGACTATAAATCTACATTGACATTTGTTTTATCACCCAGGGTTCCACTGGACATATGTGATTATTGTGTCTGGAGAATGAGATACATTCATTGGATGTTTATTTGTAGGATGACAATTGATAAGTGTGCTTTGTAGGCTAGGTCACGTTGAGTGGGAGGGTGGGGCAGTTATAAAAAAAATGGGGTCCCAAGGTCGCCGTTTATTGCCCCGGAGTTTATAGAACTTTTGCACGCTGCTGTTTTATAAAGCGTGGATCGGATATTGAGTTTCGGTCCCTGGTACATGCACGGCACATTCCCTGCATGCTGACACCGCTTTTATTACAGGGGGAATCTATTGCAGGCCAGAGAACTTCAGCATGGTGCAATCAGGGGTCACTTATCATGTTTCTCCCACCCTGGCTCCATACTGTAAATGCATTTAAGTTTGTGATGATTTCATTTCGTATTAGGACCTGGCTTGGTACTGTAAATGCATCGAAGTCTTCACTTTTCGGTGATTTGATTTGGTAGTTGGGAGAGTGTTGGCGGCGGTTTTCAATTCGCAGTTGAAACAAGGTGGTAGGGGGGTAGAGTACAGAACTAGCATTTTTGCAGCGGCCACCGTGAAAACTGCACACATTAAACCACTGCAAAAGTAAATGCATTAACAGTATTTCTGGCATCAAGCCTGCAATGTGCTTCTTCTGTTATCCTTACTAGTTGCCTCTTCCTCTTCCATAAATCTTTCTGTTTTTTTCATTTCTCATTCTTTCCATTCCTCCTGGTATGTTTTTTAGGTTCATGAATCCAAATTATTTCAAATATCAAAATCTCTATGTATTAATTCATTTCTGATTCAGAAGTTGTCTGTTCCTCTTTCATAGACGTCTCTATATTTTCATTTCTCATTCTTTCGATTCTTCACTGTATGTTTTATCTTTCTTTAAGAATTTGAATGATTTGAAATATCAAAATCCCTATATTTCATTTCTGATTCTTTCCATTCTTCCCAGCATTTTGTGCAGTCTGCAGTGGATATGACTATGAATTCAAACTATTTCAAACATCGCACAGTCCACCCTTCAATGAAGAATATACATTCTTCGTTTCATACTAACATCATTTCGGGACTCTATCTTGTGAAAGCTTCACTTATCAAACCGCTGTGTTAAATCGCAAAGTGGTAGCCCCGGCAGGATTACGTGTAATTCGGACCACTTCCTTGCTCAGCATATACAGATGCCTGGACGGCTCATAATGGATGATTGCCATACTTTACAGCAAGAATAATGCGGCTCAGATATAAATAAACAGATCCAGTGGCAGGGGGACCACCTTCTATTTCACTCAGATAGGCAGTTGACAGCTGCTGACGGACACCAAAGGGGATCTCGGGTTACTTCGTAGAAAGTCTTTTTATATTATGTCATAAACTTTATGTTATTATCAAGAACATAACTTTCTTAGCTTTGTATAGCTAGTGTTGTTGAAGAGTATATCTCCCATATTTAAGGATACCAAGGATGTTACATTGATGATAAGGTTTTTGCCCCATATTAAATGTTTTCCTTTAATTTCATACCAATTGTCCAACTTATAGATGGTATATTACCAGTGCCATGTCAAGACAATGGCAGGAAAAAAACAAGGAATCCAGGTTTAATTTCCTTCCAAATTCCCATTCTTTTCACCAGATGTAAT
Organism: Branchiostoma lanceolatum; assembly: GCF_035083965.1. Taxonomy (NCBI): domain Eukaryota; kingdom Metazoa; phylum Chordata; class Leptocardii; order Amphioxiformes; family Branchiostomatidae; genus Branchiostoma; species Branchiostoma lanceolatum. The sequence goes on from NC_089728.1 coordinate 4,551,065, forward strand.
CAAAGTTTGCAAATAAAGCCATTCGTCATCCCCAGCCACTACACTAGGTCAGATGCAGAACCCATCAAACAAAAAATAGACTATTCCGTGCCCGTCATGGCCTGACCTAACCCTTGACCCTTACATCTGTTCATCCCGAGATATTCAAAATATTACACCACGTCTGTTTCTTCTCCAAACATCGGGCGTGTTTACAGATATTCTAGCATTGTTTATGATATCATAACCTGCTATTTGGTGTGATATCAGTGCTGGCGGTACACTTAACACTGTATGTGACACGTATAGTCCGACTGGAATGTTTTGCGTGATTGACTAGGCTCTGAAGGCAGTTATAAAAATGTGACGTTGTCACGTTGGTGGTCTGACAACATGTTTTCTCTGTGAGAGTGATGTCTGGGGCAATGGTGCTATGGGCCAAGGGTGTGTCTAGCAATGTTACTGTGTGTGTGGCTATGTAGAGAGGAAAGGAAGAAAAAGGGATCTTGAACCAGTTCAGCTCAATGAACAGTTTGGCTAATCTTCCACTGGTTGTGGTGTGGTGTTGGTGTTACAGTTAAGGTTTTTGGCCCAGAGGTCCTGGGTTCAAATCCCCTGACATGCCACTGATGTTGTGACCTTAGGAAAGGCACTTGACACGACTTTCCTCACTCAACCCAGGTTTCAATACCTGACTTCGTTTGAAGAGGTAAAAGGCAGTGGAAGGAAATGGATGGGCTCCGGACCAGACCTTCTGCTGCAGTACCATAGAAAGCTGCTAGGAGGTCCATAATTGACCTTGTGCTTTGTTTTGCCAACACCTACCTACCCACCTACCAAATATCATACAGATCCATCCGCAACATGTGAAGTCATGCTGTCCACAAACACACCCAAACAACCACAAATAGCACCAAAAACATAACCTTCATGGTGAAGGTAATAACAGTTACTGTCACCAAGGACATTACATAGAAATATATAATGTCCTTGCTGTCACAGAGACTAGGCTGCTGTACACAGTAGCTAATCTTCCTTCAATATTAAAGGGCTACCCATCATGCAGCAGTGATCCCACCGCTGCCACCAGTGTAACATGGAGCTGTTGCTTTGCAGTACTGTAGAGCTTGAAACTTTTGCATTGGTTTAATTTTCGTGATGACCTCTCCACTACGAATCCATGACACAGCGAATATATATTTCCAATGTACTACTATACTACAGAATTGTTTCAATGGGGAAGTTTAGACTCGGCTAAAACCTCATTTTCCCTCCTGCCACAAAATAAAACCACTGCAAAAGTACATGCATTTACAGTAACTTCTGACTGAAGATGTTCCACTCCTTACAACTTCCCTGTTTGTATTGTAATGAGATTTCCTATGTCTTTTGCCTGCAGGACTTCCTTCAAGGAGACAGCACCAAGGCTAAGAAGATACTGGGATGGGAGCCATCAGTGTCCTTCGAAGTATGTAGAAGTTTCCCTTGTTGTCATCTATCTTGACTTTCAGGTACATGTATCATACCTTTTATAGAGGATTCAATGTTGTAGCAATCTGTTCTTACTTATCTTTACCTTACCTACAAACCATAATTTTTTTTCTGAACCGTGATTGGAAACAACATTAATTTTCCTATGCCTTACTTAGAAACTGCTGACCTTGCATCTCTTGCTTGTACTATTTGTGTTCTCTTCAGAACTCTTGGAGAAGAGAAGTTGCCTATTGTTGTTTCATACTGCAATATGTACATATGTCCACATTGAACCTCAGTTGTGTATATATTGTTATTTTGGTTACTTTCTGTTCATAGTTTATGTTATTTCCTTGTTTATGTTATTGGGTCCGTTTATGTTGTTCTGTTCTGGGCACGCCTGCAAAGCAGTGTGTTTAGCACTGAGCACGCCTACCCTGTATAAAGAAAACAGAAATAAATAAATAACCATCTGATCTTGCACTCCAGAAAATAGGTTTTATGTGATTAATTTCCGTTACTTTTCTATAGGATAATTATTTCATCATGCCTTTCTCCTTCCTCCGTTCCATTTGATTGTTGCTGAGTTAGGACATGGTGAAAGAAATGGTAGAGGCTGACATTCAGTTGATGAAGGAACGCCCTTGTGCTTGAACCGACCTGTCATGTCATGGACAGTGTTTTGTACCCGAGGTAGACTGCTGTATATGTCAGTGGAGTTGTGGTTGGCTGGTGTTTAAGGTTGATTATCATGCACTGGTAGAGAAGAGGGTCTGCATGGCATTTTCCATCACGTGGAGCACAGTGGTTTTGATTTAACGTAAATGGTTGCCAGCACACTCTAATTCAACGTTAAGCGTTGTTGTTAGAGATTATTTGTGAATCGGTGGCTTTAATTCTACGCAGCATGTTATTTGTTATCCTTAATTTATTGTCAAGCATTATTGACAAATTCTTTGTACTGTAAATGCAGAAATGTTGGTGGGAATTAATTTCCAGGTAGGGAGAAAATGGAGTGATTGCGGTGGTTAAGGGTTCGTGTTTGAAACAATAGTAGCCTTACAGTCACACAATGGAACGGCTTTTTGCGTTAGTTGGCGGTAAAGAGTTCACCGCATAAAACGCGACCATAAAACCACCGTGAACATTTCTGAATCTACAGTATTTCGTAGTCGAGCGCCAGATTGGCCAGAAGTCACAATGGAGCACCCGTATCAGTATCGCCTATAATCCCATTTCGGTTTTTTTCTGCAGGCCCTAGTGGCTGAGATGGTGGATGCTGACATTGAACTGATGAGGGCACATCCTTCTGCCTGATCAACCAATCAGGACAGCCCAATTCTTCAGGCTGTCCAATCAGAAGTGACCATGAGAGACAACATTAGTTAGAACAGGTCATCATGAAAAAATGGCCAATCAGGAGAAGCCATCCATGTCAATCATTAGTTTCTAAATTGACTATCTAGATATGCTGGAAAATCATGTGTTACATTGTTTGTGGAAAAAGGTGATTTCTTATTCTGTGATTTGGAGCACCACTTAAATAGGTTATTTATTTCACTTGATAGGTTGCATAGACGAAAGTCTTCTCTTGCTTTAATGATGAAATTAATTTTATCAATATTAACTTAATTTTATCAATATTATCACGATTTGAAAGTTATCTTTAAAATCAATTTATATGCTTATGATTAAGCAAATTAGTGTTATTTTGCAGTGGAAAAATGTCAAATTCTTAGATGCTAATTGGTACCAAAGTGGTTGCCAGCAATCAGTTCTTTAGCCTGGGTATCATCCTAAATTACTACCAGGGCTCCTGTGTTCGCTACCCTAAAAAAAATTACATTTTTTTAGGGTAGTAGCGCCCCGGTAGTAATCTAGGATGGTGCCCAGGCTATCAGTTCTTCGGAAGGTGTGTCAACTAAGCAAGACCTGCCATTGGTCTAATCTCCAAGCAGATCTCAAAGGGGCAGGGGACAGTAGCAAATTGGCAGGGGACAGTAGCAAGTTGGCAGAAAGTACCAAATCGGTGATTAGTATCAAATTGGTGGACAATATCAAATTTTGGACAGTACCAAATTTTGGACAGTACCAAGTTGGCAGATAGGATCAAATTCGTGGACAGTACACTCATGTCAAATTTGTGGACAGTATCAAATCGGCGGACAGTACCAAATTGGTGGATAGTATATTTGTATCGAAATGTGGAACAGTATCAAATTGGTGGACAGTATAGAATCTAGAATTGGTGGACAGTATCAAATTAGGAGACAGTATCAAATTGACAGTCAGAACGTATCAAATTGGCAGACAGTATAAATTGATCCAACCATGTTTGATAGACAGGTTTGTTGGAAAACAAATGACCAGTGCCTTCTGATAGCATAAACACATTCTATTGCACACATGATCTGTCTTTTATATGATTCAACTACAGTTTTTACTCTATAGTAAATGTGATGGCAATTAAGGAAAATGTTTTAATTAGAAAAATGGGGTGATGAATTAGGGGTGAAACATTTAATGGCAGTTTGCCTTGTTTACACATTCCTATGGAGCAATAATAAAGATTATTTGTAAGTTCTAGCCCATGAGCTAATAGCAACATGAAAGAATGTATAGAAAAAGTATACACATACAGTGCAAGTTAACAATGGTGAGTAGCAGAACAAGTAACTATTCTAAAATCTGCTACAGAATACAATCTAAGCTTTGGGGGTTTGACTTCTTTTTCCAGGAAGTAGTAAAAGACGAAGTGTCCCACTTTCTTTGCAATGAGTGGGTTTTGAGGAGGTTGTAGTTTTCTTTTCATCCATAAGAGTTTGGAAACTGTGGTGAGTTTAGGTGGCTCTTTGAAATAGCTCTTTTCTTTCCTGAAGTAAGTTGGTGATGATAATGGATACTAGATGTTTTCTTCCATATCATTATATTTGTGTGAATGTTGATCATGATGATTTATTTCTCTTGCTTTCTCAGCAATATATGAAAATGAATTGAAAATGAAATGTTGGGAGTCTGTCTTTTGAGAGCTGTATATCTGATAGTCCTTCCCATTTGAAACAGTCGATGCCATGTCTCACAACAGTACCCAATAACTATATTAGCTCGCCTCATCAACAATGTGATGTTTGGTGCGTAGAGGGTTACGATTATGTACTATTCTGTGTATCTGAGGGACATTAAAAAAACAGGACTATATAGAAAACCGGACAAAAAAAAGAACCTAAAAAGACGTCAAAAACAAGTCGGAGCTAGCCGAACCTCTGCTTGGAGAGTAATGATTATGCTTTTTGACCCTGGTTCAAACTGGTACCTAAGCTGGTGCACTTTAATTTTTCACTAATTTTTAAGAAATGAAAATTTGTAATTGAAATGTTGCTTTTTGATATGTTTTGCTGCCTCTTGTCAGCGCCCCCAAAAATTTATAACATGATTGGATATGGCATCTACCAGTCAGCGATATGGCAACGACCGTTTTTGAGAGGGATTTGCTTCGGTTTAGTTTGTAAGCCTTTCTACTCATTTGACACATCTATAGTGCCTCCTTAGGAGTGAAAATTCTTTTACTACAGTTTTCTTCACTTCTACCAATGTTTTGTCACCAGGCTATTTACAATACCTGCCGGGCATGTCCATTTGTCTGACGGCAGCTTAATTATGAGTTATCAGCAAAAAGTGCAAAACCCATCCATCTTGATAAGAAAAAGGTCACTTATGAATGTAGAAAATGCTCCAATTTCCTGCCGCCCCCAGTAAAACCTGTCCAATCTGTAGCCAGTTCCTGTGACGTTCTCCCGACACAAACAGAAGTGTTCTATAATTACCGATGACGTTCAGTCGGACTCTCTCTAGCCTGTGGCGGGATTTATTTTCTGGGGGAGCCCTGATTCGCGATTTTGAACAACAGGGCCAGGTTCTTTTACTGGAGAAGGGCCTGGAAGGGCGGCAAAAACGATCTCTTCAGCAAAGAACCTGGCGACGATCGATATGTTGAAAATCGCAAATCAGCGCGAAACATCACCACCAAGAAGGCCTGCAACAGAGGCTAGATCTTCCCACCTGGCCCGGAGGCCTACAAGCCTGACATGTTTTCATTTCTCCACTTTCCCCTGTAATTGTCATAAATCGGCGAGGGCGGACTGTTTGGGCAAGCGGCGGAGCGTAGCTGGCAACATGCCGCTGCTAGTTCTCACATGGTCCGTTCAAATTAATTGAAACAAGTTGCTTGCCTTCATTTCCACGAGATTTAACCAATTCTTCTTACATTCTCTGCCCCTTTGTCAGGTTCTATTAATTAACCCCTTTTTATTGAGGTGTTGACGTCTCCGCTCTCGAGGTTTTGACCCCTTTGAGAGGCGCGTTTTCCGTGCATGCGTCTCTTCGTAACTCAATGCGTGAACAGGAAATTCCCGACGAGACATTTTGAATACTTGCACAGACACACGAAACAGTTCCTCGGGCTCAAGGTCTGAATTATGGGTCAGGGGACCACCGTGGCCACGCCGGGGTCGCTCTCGTCCCGTCAAGGCCGAGGAATTGAGAAAGAAACCCACCTGCCGAAATTTTAATCGACGACAACATCATTTCCAGCTGCGGGTCGTTTTAAAGAGAAATCATCTGGTCCGAATTTAACGACCTGGAAAATTTGGCTAAATCGAGATAGTAGAAGCCCGGGTGGCAAGTTGGGTGGGCCCTGGGCGGGGCCGAGCTGTCAGCTTGGCGGGGAGGAATGTCCCAACCTACCGGCGCCGGTTTCCACGCTGCCCGCGGCTCGGAGGGGAGGCTTGTTTCACGGCAACACGCTGAAACGCGATCCTCCCGTAGCTAATTTCGGGTTCAGTCGTTCAGTGTTTGACTGTTGTGATGTTTTAAGGTTAAACTTAATTCCTTGAGACAGTGACATATTTGCTGTGGACCCCGGGTAATCAGAGATGGCGTGCCCTGTAATACTTCCCTGTCGGTTCCAATGGACGGATTTCGGCCTGACAGATGGAGACATTTACTCTCCAAGCAGAGGTTGGTGGGGAAGATTGTGACTTTTTTTATCGTATGCCCCGTTTTTTTGTCCGCTCTCCGCACCTTGGTGGGGAGAGCGGACAAAAAACAGGGCATTCCATATGATAGAAAGGTCACAATCTTCCCCACCAACCTCTGCTTGGAGAGATGGAGACATTCACAGAAACACGCCTTTACACAGCTAACAAATACGCGAAGATTTAAATGACATTTCGTGGGAAATAGCATCTAATTTGTTTGTTTTATTTTACACTCTTTTATCTAATTCAGATTTGCCACATTTGTAAAAGGATTGACCAAGGAAATGCGACTATCACCTTTTCATGATGTCAACACGGAGACCAGACTGTAAGGTTTGATCCACTCATACAGGGAAGGACCCCTACCCTTTTCGACGGTGGGTTCTTTACTTGTCCGAGGTGTGGCTCTCCTCAAACATGGGTCCTCCGGCTTCTCGAGACAATTAAACCGAAGTTTGGTACTCACTAAGTCACTTTCGCCTGAGTCGAATGAGGAAATGGTGTAAAGTGCCTTTCCCAGGGGCACAAGGACTTACCCGGGATTCGAACCCAGGACATTTATATTCTAATTCAGCAACCCTAACCACAAGAAGGAGTGATCTGTTATTGAAAACTGTAAAAGATGCCGCGACCGACGATGATAAAGGACGTGGAGGAACGGTTGACTGCCCCGGGAACGACGCCGCTCACCGTTCCCAGGGACGTCAGTGTTTCCTGTAGTGTGTCATGTTCCCACACGCTTCCTCAACTTTCATCTTGTTTCACAAACAAATTTTAAACACTTTCAGAAACGTTATTTGTGATGACTTTATTGCTGTCTCCAATGGAAATACTACAATATTTTCAGCTGCAAAGAAAGCAATGAGAGTTTTCCTTAATCTCCAAGCTGATCTCCACGGTACCAAAATCGTACAAGCTAGCCAGAGAAGTTGTCATGCACCGTCGGGTTGCAAAAAAAACTCCTTCTGCCAGTTGGATACGGTCTTTGCAACCGTTGGGTCTGCTTGGAGACTAAGTTTTCCTACCAAGCTTTACTAGTATTCTATGAAAACAACAAATATTTATTCATTTTGAGTCATCGGTTTACGTTATTGGTGGAGACTATAAAAGTGCTTATGGGCCTTACATTTTACAGAATGGCTCTGACAATGCTTGTTTGCATATCAAAATTCGGATCAAAATATTGTTATGCGACAAGTTGCAGTTAATAGCCGCTCGGGAAAATGTTCTCTTTGTATGAAACGAAATATCATGCATTGGAATTGATAACACCAAAGCGCTGAAAAATATGTATTCCCCCAGAACCCTCCTGCGTTTTGACAAACCGACTATAGATAAATCCATACAAACATATACCTTGCCGTGGACTGACTCTACTGGCCAATTGATTATTCTTTTTTTTTTGCCGAATTCTATGATCCCCACCCCCGTAGGAAGGCCTGGTGGAGGCTACTTCTAGCGTGTGTATTGAGTCCATAGAAGCCAGACGGGTCGCTATTGTTATGAGGCGCTGGGGCGCGCTAAATTGTCTTTGTGTGAAAAACAAACATATTCCGGCGGAACAGGTTTTATATGGACTCATCAGCAGTCAATTGACATGGCTAATCTGTGTTAAAACGCTAAGTGCTTCACGCGGCGGGTGTCAGAACGGATAAGGAGATGAATTTATTGACTGCCGTAAGCACTTCGACAGAACGAACCGTGTAAGGTCGTTTTCGCGTATATAAAAGGGTAATATCCCGTCTATAGTTTCCAAATTTGTGTTGGAAAAGATATTGTACACGCGCAAAGGACAAAATCTTCTGATACAACATTGACCAATCATCCAACAGAAAAGTTATCAGTTGTCTAGTTATTGTTGACAGCTGACTTTGCCACTGTTTTTTGATCATGTACAAACAATTCACTAGCCAGGCTGGTCGCCGTATGGCACTGCCGAGCGACCGTACAGCGACCACAATTCGATTTGTGTGACCCTTGATTTGATTTCATAATTGGAATTTGCTACAATATGTAATCAAGCATAACTTATTCACAAGACCACAAAATACGAAATTCTTTTAAAAACTCGTTCTTTATCAAAGAAATTCGTTGAGCGATCTGTGAATCTTTGGGCGCTCAGCGGTCGCAGCGTGGTCACAGCCTCTAGCTATGATGAGGACAAAAGTGAAACGAGCGTGAAAGACGCACAGACGCGAGTCAGCAACACGCTTCGATTTGACGTGTACCGTATTTCAAGTAATTCTTTATTTTTATCCAAGGATCTGTAACAAAGAAAAGTCTGTAATTTGCGTGACAATTTCAGCTCTTGACACAGTGCAATATGCAGTACTACAGGCCTGCATTGTTTCATTGTCGTGACGTTTACATCAGTTATGATGGCCGTCTCATTCTTTGCGATGTTTTTCCATATCTCTGTGTTTGTTTTTACGACTTCCTCGCTGTTTGTTCAGACAAATCTGAACACGGATTAAGTTGTTTTTACGGATTAGCTGTCACCTATCAGTCCAGACTCAGGATTGAGCGATTCCACATCGACTATCCTTAGTTTAGATGATACATGTGTATATACCAATCAATGGCAGTGTTACATGGACGATTTTGAACTATTTTAACCGTTAACAGTTACATACTCTTCTGTCAAGATTGGTCACTTCGTAGGTCAAAGGTCAGAACTAGTACTCCGGGTGTGTGCTTCACATATAGAAGATACAGAAGATACAATAGATTATGACAATTTTGTCGGTCTTAATCATAAGTTAGACAATCCATTATGAAGTAGATTTCATTTTCAATATCATTATGGCATGCTCGACATAAGAGCCGTTCAGACGACAAGAAGTTCTGGAGAGCAAACTTCACTAGCAACACCTCGTAGGAGGAGGATCGATGATGATGATGATTATGATGATGGTGATGATGGCAATGGGCAACAGTTGGTATCTTATAAAAGAAGAAGAAAAACTTTATTGCACGACAATCGCACACGGTACAATGTATGGAAACAACTACCAAACTTATAGGACGACATCATAGCAACAAAAGTTTGAGAATTTGAAAACTACGGTGAAGAGTTTGCCAAATATTTATGTTCGCTTTAAGAATAACTTCTATCGCCGGTACTACAAGATGAATGATGTTCTATACGAAACGTCCTCAGAGATGTATAAAAGCCCGTCTCTGTATGTCAAACACTCACGGGTACGAAAATACACACCCTAGTCAACTGAACTCAGCAGGGCATGCCCAATATAGCGACTTGTGGTACCTGAAATTATCATTGGTTTTGCACAGTAGTTGGTAACCGGGAGACCCCGGTTCAACCCTGGGTCAGGACATCTCGGTTGGGACTGCAGCCATAGAAAATGGGGGTCATGTGTTCGAAGAGGTGGATGAATTTACCGTATTACTGGACGGCACTATTGCTTTTTTGTGTCTTTCATTTCCAAATTGAAGAAAGCCTTGGTGTTCATACTAAATTTACTAACTAACATAGTAATACATAGGTTGTAAAAGAGACGTCAATTTTTAAAATCTGGCGTTATAAGCAAACGTCCACTTATTTGAAGGTAGCATGTATTGAAAAAAGGAAAGTTACCATTCTTCTTTGTATTGATTTTTCTGATTTAATCTGTATCTAGCCAAACATTTAACACAATTGCCAACGTTTCAATCGGTATAGAATCAATTTTATGGCCATTGAAAACTAATGGATATAAGTATTCGTTTAAAGGATACATATGAAAAAATACGATTTAGAAAATAATACTATACATGTATATAGCGACTAGAACATTAGATTCCAACATTGTCACCGTATATTCAGTATGGAAGATTTGGCCATTGATAGAAAAAAACGGGTCGTCTGTTGATGATAACATTGACAGAGAATTTTATAACATGTTCTCAAGTCGTATGACATACTTCTGGGTGGTCGGAGTCGGACGTCACGTCTATAATAGATGTGTCAGTGGATACAGGAAACAATTTTTGTGGGGAATAGCTAGTTCCGAACCTGATATGCACAACCGTCATCGTATGACTATCACTTAGCCTGGATGCCAGACTGTTTCCAGGGCTTAAACAAGCCAGCTCCTCGGCTCTATGGCCAACATACCCCCTAAGGAAAGTTGACCAAGGGGCTGTGGTGAAATCTTATTGCGGGGCATGATGCATGGCCCCAGAGCCGAAGAGCTGGTCTGTGTAGGCCTGAAAACGTCTAGCATCCAGATTGTTTATCATTCGTCCTGGCCGGGGACTTGATCTCTTCTTCAGTTCCAGATCTTACCAAAAAAAGACTTTTGAAAATATTTTTTTCTTTCTTCTTTCGTCATTTCACCCATTTGTACGTCTACAGTTTCTGACACTGTTTTAAAAACACAGAAATCAATGAATGACCGTTATTTACATCGCGCAATAGTCGTGCATGGGAGAGAGAACTTAGCGGTGGCAACACAAATAAATGGAAAACGCTGCTGTTGACCGCTGTTTGAAAGATGTGGTTTCTCAGTTCTCGGACTTTTGAGATTCGAACCAGCTGGACAGCGATTTCCCATCTTCCGTGGACTTGAAATTTTCTCTCAGTTTTCTGACTATTGTTGTTTCACCAACTTTAGATTTGCTTTCGCATACTGCATGCTCAGACAAAGCTATGTAAACTGCCGCATCGCCGTTTTTCGTCATATTTCTATCACTAGAACTTTACAATATTACACTGCGCTGTATCTTTGATCAACTCCAAGCAATACTTTAAAGTCTTATCCATGCCTAATACGATGTGCTTTAAATGTGTGATTGTTTATTTTGGTTCGATAGACAACATACGAGTACAAAAGCGTTGAGCGAGATCGTAGCTGTCTTAGTCCAGATATCGCTTGTTATTCATAAAATCTATAGACAGAAACAATACTACGTGAGGGTAGAATGCTTTAGGTTACATTCATGACTTTACGTACGCTCGACATTTTGAGTTCCTTCCTCGCGCAGAGAGTAGATCTAGATCACCGTGTCCTTGACACACAAAAGGCGGCTACCTACCGTCACAAACGTCAAGTTTCCTACCTTGGTGGTCTCGCCGCCCTGGACACAAAGACACGCTGAGTGTAAAGAGGTCTCAGTGGTTTCGGTAGCAGCAACAGTTATCAGTAGTAATCACAGAAAGGCTTATGATCGTGAGATAGCGTTCGCTGCATTTAGGAGGCGTGAGTTGTGAGTAAAAACAGACAACACGCGGACTTCTGTTGCTTGATTACATACAACAGTGCAGGGTGACAAGGTGGTCTTGTGGTTAGAGTTTACGACTAAAGTTCTGGGGTCGAATCCTTATAGCGGACCCCAATGCTTAGCCCTTGGGAATGGCACTTTCAACACATATTTCCTCACTCCGCCCAGGTAAAAAAATGAGAACCTAGCTTCGGTTAGGGACGTCCTCTCGGATGGTACATAAAGCCGGAGGCCCCGTGTTTGAATTGAGGAAAAGCTACACCTCGGGCACGTTTATCCGTTATGCGGAAGTACCACCTTGTTGCCGCGTCAGTTTATTTGCCTGTTACGTTTGTATGTTTGCGATAGGAGTGATATCAACAGCACAGCATCTATAACAAAAGACTTCTAATGTTTGGCGTGTTATTTTTCTCGACACGTCAACAAATGGACCCCCATTAAGATTTTATTTTTCATACTATTGATAACGGAATTGACGAAGCTTGTATTCAGCATAATACGAGTAGATTTGTAAAAGCAAAGGATTTTGCTTGGTTTTTATTTTTTCTTTATTTACTACTTTTCCATTATGAATGCTTATCTATTTATGTATACAAAAGCAATTTAGGGATATCCGTATAGGGATGTCCAATTAGTTGCTAACCGGAAGACCCCGGTTCAATCCCAGCACATCTCGGTTGGGACTGTACCCGTCTTTCGGAAGGGACGTTAAACGTTCCTTCCTGTGAAAATATACTACAACTGAAACAGCAAGGAAACCTGTTGCTCTGTATGCCACCAAACTAGGCGCTGCAAGGGTCTGAACGAATGAGCGAACGTTGGCGATTTAAGTACAATTCTAAAACCGGATATTACAGTTGCAAGCGCTGTAACATAGCCTGGCTGCTAGATCCCCAATCTATAAGATAACTGTCGTGCACGGTAGATATTTCAGAGATTGGGGGTCTGGCGTCCAGGCTAGCTGTAACAGCACCTTTAATGATATCCATATCACACAAGCACGCGCGCACAAGCAAAACTAATCACAAACGGGGATCTAAGTGATAGTGGTGGCCGCTACCGGCGACACCCTCCTGATCTGAGCCAGGTCACCCGTGCAGATCAGATCGTCCCCAAACAGATTAGGGTGGTGACGGGATCGGGAAGGGATTAGACGTCTGGACAGTGTCTGCTGCTGACCACTCAAGTACGACGGATTAGGCGATAAAAGTTGATATCATCAGAGTTAGGCTTGTCACCGGGGCAATGGCCACAGTGGGTAGAGTGTTCACCTTGCATTCGGTAGGTCGGGAGTTCGGTTAAAAGCCTTGATAACTTTTGGAAAGGCAAGAGCCTGCGCATTCGCACTTCCATTTCGTGAATTGTTAATAACATGTGAATCAAAATGTGTTCATAACAGGTGTATCAAAATATGTTCATAACAGGTGTAAAGCGCCTAATACAACAACCTAATAAATGCCACTTTTCCAACAGTCATATATGATCTTTTACACGTTAAGCATCTTAATTTGAACGGAAAACAAATGTACCTCCGATTGATATATATACATGTTCACAACAACAGTGAAAATGAGAACTGAGCGAAAGTTGTAGCGTTGCTATTCCAGCTACTACTGCTTTCGTGTATGAATTTATTTCATGAAAGATTTGATCCCAATTCGAAGGTATTTCTTAATGAATAAGTGGGCCAAGTCTTTATCGCAATCACACGGGACCTCCACACACACACACGTACAAAGGGATTTTGTTCTGGCTAGTTTCGTTCCCTTCCGGTGTTGACAAGTTTCTCTCTTTCTCAGTCACTGTGTATGTGCTCGTCTCAGTGTATTCACGCTATAATTACGAGACTCCACTTACGATAGTGTCATGTTACTACTTTATCTTTTCTTCGATATCTTAGAAAGAAGTTAGATTGATGTGGCCGTACTTACGTATAAAGATACCATGCATGACAGTTAATATACTGAGATAACCGTACAAGATATCTACTTTCAAAGACGTCGCAAGGCCTTTTGATACACCGCCGGGAAATATTAGAACCCTCTTCATACTTATCCTCTGCACCTTTTTTTTGTGTGAACTTGAATCCGATTGTTCCCAACGGTTTTCCCACACGTCCAGTAGTACCGTTCCCACCTTTCACCAGTGGTTCATGGGGGTCACAGGACTATCACTGTCTGGGGTAGAGTTACCGCAGTCGTCGCTCCCCGGGGTGCGGTTACAGGGACCGTGTGCAGGAGGTATCGCTTTAAACAGGCCGTGTCGCTCCCACTGGTACAACGGAAACGCCTCGACACTCAGGCTATAAAAGGCGCAACCCGTACAGGTGTATCAAAAAGGCGCCGAATTCTTTGCCTGTACCGCCACAAAGCTACCACCTTACGCGCGACACCTGTTTCGCAAGGATGTCTTAAGAGTGTGTCTTATTCTTTCCTTGCTACAATATCAAAGATTCGATACATCTTCGGATAGCAAAACAGGCTATTACATGTTTTTAAGAGGATTTAGAAAGTAGCACTTTAGCGTTTCTTTTTGCCATTGTGGACGTGTATCTAACCGTGTTCGAGCCACCTGGGTTTTCATTGTTGTGTAACGGGAAGACTTCTTAAAGCTCTGTTCATCTCCTTAAAGTTTTGTGGGGAGCTCTGTTCCTTACATTGGTTCGCTGGATATGTTTAGAGGGAACACTTGTGTCTGTTTTCTAAAGCATGACCATAAAGTGTAGCAAAACAGACTAACGCTTGTCCCTCGCCGAGAACAAAGCCGGCAGACCTCTTGAGTGACCCTTCCCGCAAAGCTACACTACAAAAACACCTGGGACAAAAACCCTCCTGGTCACCTCTATGCGGGCGGGTAGAGAAATCCACACCGCGCCGTTCAACCTAGGGTTGAAAGAAAGAAAACTGTTTCAGAGCGTTCGTCTTACAAAGGAAACTCTGCGCGGCTTGTTGTGATTGTTTGTGAGGCGATCCCATATGTTTTATTCAACAGTGAGTGTCTGGCCTTTAGCCGGGAAGCGAAGCGTGGGGCAAACAGGTTGTCGCGCGCTGCCATCTTGAACTCCTAGCCGGTCTGAAAACAAACCCGGGCTAAGGCGAGGGCAGACAAACAGACTACATGCGATATATGCTCACCTGAAAGACTGTTACAAAACGGTGTTTACCCAGGTATTGCTCTATAGAATGAGTTAACATTCTGACTAAATGGTATTTTGTGCATCATCTTCTTTACGCGAAAACTGCAGTGCGCGTTTTCACGGAAAAAATAAGACAAACTTTTTTGTCATGCGAAATACCTATTACATTACCTAGAAATTAGTTATTTACATGTGTTATGACGACTCACTGATGTGTTTCTCAGTAAATGTGATGGTTTAAATCACTAAGTTTAAAACAAGTTGAAATGAATTCAGAACGATCGCGTTAACCCGTTAACAGGTGGGTTTACGTTTTGCCATAGTTAAATCTGGTCATCAAATTAACACCTCGATTCACTTAAAAGCTGCCTCATTTTGCAAATGTTCCTGTTTGAGATCTAGTTACTTTGGGTTTGTGTCGGTTTCGACTTGTGTGGCATTCTGTTTTCTACTAGACGGACCTTTGTAACGAAAATACGGAGAGCAGAAATTGCTTCTCTTTTTTCTCTCGTGATCTTTTTCTTAAACAAAACTCTTTCCGCAAAAGTCCAAAAGCGGAAACCGCATCCAGACTTTCCCACACTAACCTCTCTATTCCTAATCTGTTCGTCAAAACACAAAACACCAAATCTGTTTGTTTTCAAACCACCTGTTGAGGAGGTGCGACAGGAGTGGAGCGATCTAGAGTTTCACTCATTAACGTAAGAAAGGTTATTTTGATCTCTGGACTCATTCTTGGACATTTGTTGACGTGAGTAGATGTGGTCTGATGCACAACAAAGTGTTTTGACAAACCGATACTTTTCGTTCGTTCGATCGTTCGTTCATTCTGACCCTTGTGTTGCCTAGTGGCACATATGGCAGCAAGTTCCCTGGCTGTTTCAGTAGCAGGGTATTTTTTTACAGGGAGGCTCAGGGGTTGCTAGCCCTTCCCCTTAAAACGTGCTCAAGGCACCTCCTCAAACACGGAACCCCCATTTTACGTCCCTTCCGAAAGACGAGTGCAGTCCCAACCAAAATGTCCTGACCCAGGATTGAAACGGGGTCTCTCAGTTAGCAACTAATTTGAACCAGGAGCTCAACTCTGAGGCTGTTGCCAGATGTGCTATATCAGGACATCCCCAAGACCCCAACCAACACCTTCGGTAGATTGCAATTCTTTGTGAGGCTGAAACAGGGCTGGTCTTATTGAATGACTGCAGAATTGTCTGTGCCTTGGGGCTCGGTCACATTCGTCGTAGGTCGTCCTACGATTTTAATGTCGAGCAGTTTTCAAGCAGGCTGTAACAGAACCAACCACCGACAAGGATCTAAGACAGCCTTCAATTTTGTACGGCACACGCACGACTGTCCTAAAGCCGGCGTAACAATTCATGCGAGCGTCGGCCGAATTTGTAGATCGCCCGAAGCTCGCCGAATTTCAAAATCGCCCAAGCGTCGACCGTATTTTTCAATGAAAATCTCGGCTGACGTCCGACGAACACTAAATGTACGAAAAAATCTCCCATGATGGTACCATCTCTTGGACATAGACGAAGTCAGAATCGACTAACCTGGTAAAAGGCCAATATTTGGATCAACTTTGATTTAAGATTTGAGCAATTCTATCAATTACGCAGTAGGCAATGACTATAGAATCAAATACATTGTAGTACAATATTTTGAAATTCAAATAATATACACAGATATAGATGAGATCTAAACAATGTGTATTTTCAATGGTTGTTATGTTTTGAATAGTTTTAAGAGGACTATGCTTGTTTTGCGAACGCTGTAGCAACAGCAATACAGAGTACATGTAATGTATATGTAAACCACAAAAGTTGAATGATGTCGAAATAGAAAGGATAGCGCTGCACTATTCTTGCGATTCTCTGAAACAACATTTACATACCTACCATTACACGATAGATGTAATACAAAGCAGGGCACACTGTATATTTCAAACTTTAGAATAGAAACTCTTTAAGCATATCTGCATCATGATTTTTCACGTATGCATTTTTTCATACATATAACCGTAAGTATTGTGCCAAATGACACAACTCGGTAAGAAAAAAGGACATGTTGGTGTGGGGAGGGGGGCGTACTAACTCTGCCCCGTGACCTGTAGGTCCTTTAGAAAACAACGACACATTTGTGACATTTCCCCTCCATTGAAAGTAGACTTTCCGCATGAGATGTGTGCACGTATTTCATCGGTCTCTTCACCTCCGGACCTCGGAAGCATCTTCTCTACCTTGTTGTGTCAACACCACAAGTTTTAGCTCCTTGTTTTGATGACGTCAGAGAGGGATTAGATCGCAAACACTGAAAACTCGCACGGAATGAAGAGATGGTTTATGGGCAAAAGTAAAGGTAGGAAATGAAGAAAAAAGAAACATGGCTAAACTTAACGCAATTTCTGTGATGGGTAAACGATACAGAAATACAAAAGAAAAAAGAAAATAAAGTTTAAGGTTGTGAGGTTTTCTTACAAACAGTTTACGCAAAATCTGCTCACGGCATTGTTCTATATCGTATACTTCAAAAGAAAAGCAAAAGTATGTGACAATTGTTTGTCCATCAGCGCTTCTAACCCCGCTATGGTCAGAGAGATACTCACACGGACACGCTGGCTTTCCGCTGGAAAAACAGCGCCTATTTTGAACCCAAATACGGAATTTCTTTTGTTGTATTTTGTCCGATGTTACAACAGGCGTTCTCATGAGCTGAGTGCAGTATAGCGACTAATCCTCTATGTACAGTGGTGTCAACTGAGACAACAACACTACAGACCGGATTGTGGAGCAGGTAGTTGGGAGGAGTTGTTGTACAATGTGTCGGAGGATTTGGCCCTCCTTGCGGCACTAATCTTTCCAATCCATTCCAATGAGATCATGATTTATTGAGTACAAGATAACGAAGATAGCTTAGAAGCGTCGTTATTTTTCAATCTCATTTCACAAGCTGTTGAAATAAACACGTAAAAAGATGTCTGGATAAGGAAGGCTACAATAAACATGCTTAGATGACTTTACTCTCCAAGCAGAGGTTAGACTCCGACTTGTTTTGGACGTCTTTTTATGCGTTTTGTCGGCCTCTCTATTTTGTCAATTTCTCTTGGAACGTATTTTTGTCTAAACTCAATTGAAAACTGACGTAGAAAGGTCGACGAAGCGCATAAGAAGACGTCCAAGACAACCGGAGCCTAACCTCTGCTTGGAGAGTAAGACTTTTACTAGTATCAGGATATTCTATGTTTTTACAAAACAGCTAGTGTCCATTCTAGAAACTTGAAGATGTAAACTCTGGTATCTACTTAAGCGACACATTTCGGAGATTTTGTTGCTTGTCTATCAGACGCAGAAATAAAGTCTGGCATGCCGAATATCAACATATAACATTATAGTCAAAGCAATAAAATGATACTAGTACGTTCATAGATATACTCTGCGATATCTCTCCATCTCCTAAATTCTCCCACACCTCACACGAGATAACGCTTTCCAGGTAGAACTTTAAATCTCTCTATAAGAGGGTCTTTTGTGTACTTTGTTGCCAATTTCCGCACGAAGCCCATATCGCGGTTGTTATCGGTGGATCTCCAGCTCTGTAAGCCCGCTCCTTTGTCCGCACATCGCGCCCTGATCATGAGCCAGTCTGGGGGCAAAAATTCAGGTAGGAAACGAAGAGAGTGTACATTTGTATGCTAAGTTCATATATTGTAACAGTTGATATCAATATTTAATTGTATGGGAGGGCAACTTGTAAAGGTGCTTAGGCACCTGTTTTGCCCTCCCTTTCACAATGTGAAGAACCCAAATAGAAAATAAAGAAATAAAGAGAGAAAAGAAACATGATTAAACTTAACGCAATTTCTGCGATGGGTAAACCATACAGAAGTACAAAAGAAAAGAAAAAGAAAAGAAAGTATAAGTTTGTGGGTTTTTTTTCAAACAGATTACGCGAAGTCTTATCGCTGCATTGTTGATCGGTGGATCCCCAGCCATGTAAGCCCGCTCCTCATTGTCCGCACATCGCTCTGATCCTGTCTGCGGGCCCATCTCAGAATCTCACGGGCTACCAGGAGTCCTACCTTTGTGTTCTTCAGGACTAACAATGTAGAAACAAGTAGAAGTAGCCTCTAAGGGAATCAGCAAGAAAGGATGGGGGTAATTTTGTTTTGGGAACAACAATTCTGTACTTTTTTCCCTCTTGCCTTTTTTGTCCATACCTTTTCATGCCTTTTGTGTGCACAGAGGGGGGGGGGGGGTCTTCCCTCTAGTGTAGTATTCGTTTATATACCGACCTATTCACTTCGAGGACATTGTACATATAATATCCTTGTTTACTAGTTTTTTTTCTTCTTTTCAAACTTTTTGTTCAGATATACCACGTTTGTGGAAGGAGTGAAATAACAGGTCACTACATGTATCACCTTTTCAAGATGTCGACCCGGAGACCAGGCTGTAAGGTTTAAACCACTCACACCGGGAAGGACTCCTACTCTTTTGAATACTGTAATTGTTTTGGCTTATTCAAGATGCTCGAGGTGTGACTCTCTAAAACACAGGGCCTCCGGCTTTGCGTCCGAGAGGACGTCCCTAACCGAAGTTAGGTACTCATTGTCACCTGAGCCGAGTGATGTTAGGTGCCTTTCCCAAGGACACAACACTGGGGCCTGCCAGAGATTCAAACCTTCAGATTCCTTTTATCAGTCAACAACTTCAACCTCAAGACCACCTTCCCTTCTTGTTTACCCCCCATGTCGGGGTGGTCCCCCTCCCTCCCCCGACACGCCTCCCGGGCTGACCCCGGGGACTGACGGGTCACCCCACCGCCGGCGCTCTCCGCAACTCTCGGTCTCGGGTTCCCGCCTGTTTATTTTTGTTCTACCTGTGATGTTGACTCAGAGATCGCTACAATTGACGTAAACACAAACTCTTTAGAAAGAGGGAAACTTGGCTTCCTCTAGCTACAAATGGAGGGAGATGCTATATATGGTACTGTTTCTTTTAGCTCTGAAAGCCCCCCTCCCCCGAAACAAATGACACTACTGCTTAAACTAGACAAATACATTGATTGACATAGACACAGTAAACTTACATAAAACATAACATTTAACAATTGCTCACTTCATCAAAGTCTATAGCAAAAACAATACTTGTAAAACACACTGACAATAAACTGAGAAAAATAATATAAAGTTTAAATCATTAACAGGTTGTTTGCATTAAAAACAGTGTAAACGTTTGAACGATATCCAGAGCAGGTATCCATAATGTTAGACACAATAAGTGTCAGCCGTCTGAGCGCATCACGTCACAACTGAAGACTCAATGATGTGCGAGAGTTAATTCGGATGCTGTTTGTTTACCGAAAAAAATGGGATTAAGGCAATTGATTCACTGTGAGAAAACACCTGACAATTTAAATACGCCTAATCTATCATCTTGCAATACCGTATGTCTGATATGGTATATTTATGATTTGTAAGAGTTGTTACTCGTTACTGTTGACTGTTCGCTTGTCTTTGTGTTTGGCTGTTTATCCTTGCGGCGCGGTCGCATTGTCGTGGGTCGTCGTAGGATGTTGATTTTGTAGACGTTTTAAACAAGCTGTGACAGAACAACCACCGACAAGTATCTGATAAGACAGCCTTTTCCTTAACAAGACAGCTGAGTTTTACAGCACACATACACGACTACCCCGAGAATGCATTCAGTCTGCTATCGTACGACGATCGTACGACCGGGCCCTTATCAAAAGATTGATGATGAAGAAGGTGTGTGTTTAAGTAGTCTATTAGTGATGCATCCTCACGTCCCTGTCCGGAGGCGATGTCTTAGGAAACATCCGGACATTACGGAGACGGCGCAGTCGGGACATATCTGCTAGATTTGCGCGCTATCTCCCCGACAATCCCTTCCAAATAGCCTTACAAATGAAGCGGATCTCCTTTGAAGGCGTTCAAGCTCCGAGACGCTCACTGCGTGCCCAAGAACTTGCCGATGGCGGGCCCGCCTGTGAAGTCGTGATCCACCGAGCTCAGTAGCCCCAATCTACGCTACCCACCTAGAGCCGTGGACTTAGCCAACTACATCCCCAGATTTCGATTTTTATTTAACCCTAAAAGGCAGCATTTTCGAAACAATAAACGCGGCCTGTGCGCTTCAAAGTCTCGGTAAAGTGTGGAAGTTCAACCGTGAAAGCTCGTGTGTGGCGCTCGCTCAGGCAAACGGAGATGCTGGACTAAAAAGAGTGGTTGTGTTTTAGAATTGAATGTAAGTCCGGCGCTTTGATGTAGGCTATCTTTCTCCTCTTCTTTTTATAGGAGAAAGTTTACAATATTTCTAAAATTGAATATCACTTAGATCAGGTGAGGTGTGTACGAGTAGCATACGGTTGTACGGTTTTCTAGTGTGCAGTGAAGCATAAGTATGATGTGAACTGACATTGCAAAGGCTTCAGGATCCTATGCAGTTGTATTACCACTATCTGTGCCAAGACAATTCTTCTCAACGCCTAAGTCTTGTCAACTCTGATATCCGTTAAGTTTTTACGGTAGGTTGCTGACACATGCCACTTTGTGTTATTTACGGAGACACCTGTTTGATTTCTAAACGCTCCAACATTTTACCATTTTTCATTTTAAGAATAAGATAAGGGGATTGAGACATCCTAAAAGTAGTCTTGTCCGGTGTCCATTGATTTTCGTTCTAGTCTAGGCAATTTGTGAGATGATATCGGGAAAACCTTGAAATGTCTCTCCAAAACAGTTTTTTCCCTTTATGAAACAGTTACATAAAGGTCCATTTTGTCCAAGAGGTCATTCCAAAGACACCATGGCGCCACGACTGTCCGTGGAATTGACATCTCCCAAGTACCGGATGGATTCGAAAGGACGTTTAACCAGGTGTGCTCGCGAAGGTGTGATGTGAGACCTAACCTGTCCCTTTCTTCATTAAGGATCTGGTGCGATTTTATTACGGAAAAGGCTGCCTTAGATCCTTGTCGGCGGTTGGTTCTGTCACAGCGTCACAATTCTCGAACACGGAGGTTTTCTGGCTAAAAGAACACCACCAGGCGTACACAGCCGTATAGCTTATACGTCACACCTTCCTATCACAACTGTCGGTGTCGTTAAGAAACAACAACATCAAAGAGCGGTGTACATACAAGCTTCGTCTTCAAACAGAACAGTAACTGTAGACCCGGCAGTTTCAAAAGAACAGGCTAGCCTGGCCATTTGTTCAGCCATCAGAACAGTTGCACCACTTAGATGTAGGATAGTTCTCTTCCGAGGCGGTCACTTCAAACGCAGGTGTTGATACGTCAATAGTTCTCTATCTCTGTGCTCGCTAGACCACTGTGGTTTTTCTCTAACTACAAAACGCTTTAAAAGTTTGTTTGTAAGGCCGCCGACCATCTCAAATGGCGACGATCCACCTTGTGCCTATCATATTCAGTGTGCTCTTAGAAATACCTGTTTTATTCTTAGAACTACCTGTTTTATAAGGCTACTTCCTTGCGAAACCTGCATTCTGCAGAATATTCAGTCTCTCCATACACCTAAATGTTTATCTATATAATACAAGCTACGTTATATAATAGTGATGTCCCTATAGCTCAACTGGTAGCAGCCTCACTGAGTTGAGTTCCGGGCAACAATTAGTTGCTAACTGGGAGACCCAGGTTCAATCCTGGGCCATGACATTTCGGTTGGGGCTGCCCCCGTCATTCGGAATGGACGTAAATATGTGGGTCCCTCGTTCGAGGAATTAAGGGGGGAGGACTAGCAACCCCTCCCTGTAAAAATATACCCTGCTACTGAAACAGCAAGTAAACTTGCTGCCATATCTGCCACTAGGCACTGCCAGGGTCTGAAAGACCTTTTTACATGCGTGGTGTTGTACGGGACGATACTTTAATATGCGTCCCTGTGACCAGACTAGAAAATGACATCCCGAAAATACCTTGCCATACCACATCCTACGTGCAGACGGCCTGTCACGTACCATGTTTACTTCAGTGTCCAGCTAAACCATACCAAAAATGTAACGACGACTGACTCTCACTTCAACATTTCTCCGACTTTATTTTCTCTGTGAGTAGTTGTTAACAGGAGTGTTTGGCGGGTGCCATGCATATGTAAACGGCTTATATAAATTGTAGGCATTGTGCCGCGGCTTAAGTATGCTAAGAGCCCAGTGGAACAAAAACAGTGGCTCACCATTTGTTTGGATAAAAACACAGGTTAGATCAGCCCTGCAGCGAGAAACACAATATGGGCTTCTTCATTTCTAGATATACGAGATAAGCATATATATATACATATATACTCTGTCAGTGCTGTACAACATATACAAAAAATGTGCTGCCTTTAATCGGGCTACCGTCACCGTGAGGAGAAATTACGAGACTAATTTGAACATTTCAACACTTGGTTTTTACTTTAGCTATCCGTTTTGTGGCGGCTGACAAGTGACAATAAATACACCGGGGCTGACATAGACCAGAGGCCCCTGACCTTCACCACGCACCGCTCATATATAACCTCCTCTCACCACAACAATTTACACGTCCACTTTACACCCGTAGTCTTTATCGCAGGTACTGTGAAATATCTAGCTTCGCCAGTCTCAAACTAGTGCGGTTGTTGGAAGTCCTGACCCCGTAAGGAATATTTGAAGAAACAATTCTGGACGATTTCTCAGCAAATTTTCTACACGTCAATCAGGTTTTGGCTGCCCTACTCTGACCTCACACATAGACGAAAGTACTGAAAATATTATTGCTAAAGAGACTCGCCACAGTTTCTAAACTCCCTGGGTTGCCTTAACGCAAGGATTACAACCTTAAGACAACCTCTCTCCATACCTTAGGCGGGGAAACATAATAATCGGACCGCCTTCCAACAACCGCACCTTTGAAACAGTCTAGTACACTAATTCGTGTTGAAATAACCATTTTGTCACATCGAGTTTGTTCTATAAATATTGCTGGCTAAACATAGTCCTTTCTGACAAAAATAGGACGACGTCGCCTTCTATCAAAATTTTAAACAATAGGTAGGATATGGAATAACGTTATACATATATTACACAACGGAATTGCAAGATTTAGTAACCGAGAAGAACAGTCTTCTTGGTCTTAACGTCGGCTTCTGTGAATGTCCAAGACGACAGGGGGACGGGGAAGCTGGGGAGGGGGAGGGCTGGGTACGGATGGGAGGGGAGGTGGGGGTAGCGGAGGGGAGGGAATGTGGGGTACAGAGAAGGGGTGGAATGGGACGGGGTCATACCGGGGATGGGAGCTAAAGCCGGCGGAGGGATGGCTGGGATGTGCCGAGGAGAGTTCATCAGACGAGTCGGTGTCCTGGCGGCGTGCAGGACTATGTTACTCCGGAGAATGTTCACGGCAGACCCTGACGACGTCCCGAGGCTAGCTGGCGAGGTTCTCGGGCTGGGGTTGACTCGTTCTCCGGACAAATGATATCTGCTGACCGGTGTCGGTTTGGTCCTGTTGTCGGGAGCTAACAGTCTTTCTATACTGAAGAGTCCGGGTTCGGACGACGCTGGGCTTGACTGTCGGGGCGATGTCGTCGTGGCTCTGAGTTCTACAGGCGTTCGTCGAGCGGAAGAAGACTTTCTCTCGGTTTCCGACACACCAGACCATGGCGGGGAGGCCGATACGCGGTCATCGTCTGCTTCTGTTGATGAATCGTTATCGTTTGTATGTGTGGAGTCTGCGTTTGGTCCGCCTTGCCCTAGGTCGTCCCCGTCTTCTGTGACCTCGGTGTTTGCCGCATAATTGTCGTCTGCGGACCTTTTGGCTGAGGAGTCCGAAACGTCGTCTTTGCTGTCAGTCGGACCCTCAGCCGGTTTGTAAGGCGTCTTCGGTTTCCTCTTCCTTCTCCTGTAGTTTCCGTTTTCAAACATCTCTTCGCAGTCCTGATTCAGAGTCCAATAATTGCCCTTCCCCGGCTTGCCCTTCTCCCGCGGCACCTTGACGAAACAGTCGTTCAGAGACAGGTTGTGTCGGATGGAGTTCTGCCATCCCTGCTTGTTGTCGTGATAGTACGGGAACCGGTCCATGATCCACTGGTAGATGCCGTTTAGGGTGATCTTCTGGTCCGGGCTGGAGCGGATGGCCATGGCGATCAGCGCTATGTAGGAGTAGGGCGGCTTCTGGTGCCGCTCCGGTCTCTCCACCTCTCCGTACAGCCCGTGTGGGTAGGGGGACGCCCCCACGGGGTAGGGGGACGAGTCGGCCGCCGACGCCGAGGTGAAGAAGTAGGTCGGGCCGGGTCTGTAGCCGTACGGGTCACCGTAACGTGTGTAGAGGCTCCCAAGGGCGGCCATGGCGGTGACAAGTTCAGAGAGGGCGGTGAGTGAAGGCGGTGCAGCTGACAGTAGATCACGGGTAGGACGCTCCGGGACGACCTTCCTCCGTCGAGACAGGACAGTGAGTGTGCCTCGCGGGACACGTCCTTCCCTCAAATACACCCCGAGGGCGACTGGCGGGGCTTGTTTGTCTTGTTACCCACTAGTCATACTTTGTTTTAAAAATTGTCGATTGTTGTTTTTGTACCTAGGGATGAGTTGACTTTTCGAGAGCAAAATAAATGCCGACAGGACCATCAGGCTTTGAGAGGCGGCCACCCACAACCCCTCCGAGTGGCCGGGGTCACCACGGCGTTTCAACACGACGACGTCAGAGCACCCAATCAGAGCAGTCATACACACGGAACAGTTTATTTGCGGGGCACCCAAACAACGATTATGCCGCCCACCCAGCGAGAAGCCCGCCCTTGTTTATTTGGAATTTCGGCTAAGGAAGCCCGGCCACCCATTACGATAAACAGAGATACTCCATTTTAAATAGTGCGTCGGTTAGCTGGCGAAGAATTAATCGGTGGGTTTACTGTATAGTGACACTATTTGGTCTTGTGAAGTGACGGACGGAATGCGATGCGGGGAGAGCACGGCGCATTTGTTAACCCTTATATACATTACATGTATCCAGTGTCCGAGTCCGCGGACAAAACCCATATTGTAGCAACAGCGAAGCGGTCCGAAGGACAGGCCATGTTACAGGTATCGGTGGATCAGGTGAAGCTGAACAGGTGCCCTTTTAACTCGTCAGCGCTGGCCTTTTCATGTTTGGAAACAGATTTTTGAGGATTTTGCCAACACTCCGGTCCTCAGGGTCTTGGGAATACCCGCTGAAAGGAAGAGATGTGGGTAATGTATAGCCCAGACTTTCAGCAGCCCGAATCCGTATATATTTTCGCTCGCCACACACCACTGGCAGTTACAGACACAAACGCCCGCGCTGCCCGAATGCCGAGGTTTGCATTTCGCTACCATGTAACCAGCGTCTTACAAAAACAGTGTCAAGTTGTGCATCGTTGAAGAAGTATAAAACCGTAGCACGACAGAACTGGTTCAGGACACTTGTCGGCGAGGTTACAGTACACGGCCGGGCGGTAGCAGGGTGCGGTGGCAGGGCACAGGGTTGCGCCTTTCACCCGCAGTTTGGAGTCCAGAACGACAAGAAGTATCAACTAGAACATAAATCTGTCCCGCGCCGTCAGCACTGCGCGACATGTGCAAGTCTTCTGCCCGTAGCGACGTTTATACACAACTTTTAGTGTCCATAAAAAACGTCTATCGAGGAAACGCGGCTATCATCAATGTCTTGGGAAATCTTAAACAGCCTTCACGACAGAAATACTTCTTATGACGTCATCTTAATAACTTCAAAAGAATACGACTTTAATACATAGAAATAAAATACAGTTCTTTTTCCATTCCCACATTTACTATGTAGAGTGATATGCATAAACTTTAGACAAGCGTGTCGCGGAGGGAGATATGGGTTTTAAACACTTGTGATAGTGTCTGGACAGGTGGACGGATATGTCTCGGTTTGTTACCACAAGGCGGGGCGGGCTGACACGTAGAGTGACCCGTGTGTAAACCGTGACAAACTCGGGCTACGAATCTGTCCGAACACTGACGAACGACTACCGATCTGTCGACTACAAAGTCGTCCTGAAATTTCCTCACGTAAATGGATTCCATGAATAAAGAAATATACGTGATATCACGAAGGATGATCACATTTATTGACATCTACGGAAACGTTTACAAGATCGTTATTGCATAGTATTTGTTTTTACACATTTCAGGTTACAATTGTAACATTGTTTGTTATCTTTTTTTCTTGTTATTCTTGTATCACTCGTTCCTTCACCACCATCTCGTCTTGTGGCAAACTCTGATAAACAATCAAGCAAGATTCCTTTGGTGCTTTTCTAAATTTTCCTTTAATGTTTTAATCCGTGTACTTTCCTCCAGTTCTGTTTATAACATAATGCGTAGGTGTATATATAGCGCTGTGACAAGATTTCAAACTTCGACTAGTTTTTAATGCACAGGCGACAGAAATGACAACGGAGAAATGGTCCAAATAGCTCCCACTCTGGTTTTGTCACAGTTAGATTGAAAGAGATATAAACAATAGTGACTGGAATTCACTGACATTTAGCGAGATATCACTTTGCTTTATTACACAAGGCACTGGAAAAGTTAGATGAAGTTTGTTTTTTTGTTAACACAATTAATCGAGCAGTGTTAATTTGCTCCCATGTAAAGGAAGCAAATTAACACAGTAGATAAATTCTATTATTTCCAACAGTTGCAGCAAGTCCCGTCTCGTGGTAGTCGGAAATATGAATATAAATCACTTTTGTATTCATATTTACAGTTCAAATTATGCTGATAGGTACGAAATATTGCCAGCAGGCACCCCCACCATCCATGTAACTTGCATGATAAAACTCAATGTTTCAAATTTGTTAGAATTGAACGCTAATGGAGGTCTTAATAAAACAAACAGACAAATGCAGGCTCGTCAATGATAACGACGATGATGGCGACGCTGACATTATTGTGATCAGATAAAATGATGACCTTCTAGGTGACCTCTATACTTGAACCGTGACCTTTGTGGTGGGGAGGGGGGCAGACAGTAGCAGCCTTGGCCACCGACTGACATCGTGCATATGTTTATCAGGTCATCTAAATTCAGGCTAGGGAGTGAGAATTATAAATCAAGTACCGTCGGATGTGTTTCCTTATCGTTCGATCTGTCAAAGAAGCGATAGACCCTTAAATCTGCCGCCTTTCGGACAAATAATGTGGCATCTTATTTTTAAGATGTTGTCAGAGGAATAGCAATCGTAGCATTTCCCGTCATTTCCTCCCACAGAGTCGAAGAATTCCAAACATCAAACTTTCAGCATTGTGAGGTCGAAATTCTTTCGTTTGACGCAAGATTTCTGTCAGCTATTATCAGATGTACGAGACTGTAGCGGATGAAAGTAATAATTAACAACTATTTTGTAAATAAGCTTTGTCTGTGAGAATTTATCAGCCCTGACGCCGGAGGCGGCGGGATCATCACTAGTCTGTATGTACTCCCGTTGATACACCGCTCCGAGCGTAACCAATATGATGTTTATCCGGCTATTATGTTGTGATCACAGGGTAACCACCCTATAGGAAATGGTGGCTACAGTCTGATATCATCGCACGATGTTATCTCTCCGGAACGGCCGGTGCCAGGGAACGGGGCACTTCCGTTGGCTAAACGGCCATCGGCTCAGGTGTGCCCGCCCACACCTCGCGGCGAATTCCCTGGATATTGTCTCACCTTCCCTCCTCCTCACACAATCTCTTTATCTACATTTGTATTTTTAGCCTCTACCAGGCCCCGCGGATTGCTGGAAAAATAGTAGAAATTGGCCATGGAGCGAGGGTCCAATATGCACACTGTAACTTCCATAGAGGACTAACTTCTCATGCACGTTATCCGTCTATTTGGCCAATTGCTACGATTTTTCCAGCGACCTGTCACTGTGGAGCCTGGTAGAGGCTACACCCCTCTCACACTATCTCTTTATCTATTTTCTTACAGAAGCTAGTGCATGGTTGTTAAAAAATATGAAATTTGGTACTTTTATCAACAGGAGCCTGAACAGACTAAAAGAGTCCTAAAAGTTTTACGGCTTAAAACCGTGTACTGTTATTCATATTTATCGCTAAATACTGAGTTTGTTTATGTTTTGTCTTTAAGAGGGTGTTAAGGGATAAAGTCTAATGAATTGTTTTCATAAGAAATACAGCCACCCTTAGCGCTGTCTGTTAAGCTAGAAAGAACAACTTACGATAACGTTAAATCTATATCATGTTTGTAGTTCTTTGTTCAGATATTTCTACCTGACATATACATGTATGAAAGGCAAGACCAAATGACACCCGACAAGCATAGATAAGAGATGAGTCATCTTTCCTTAGAATAGATGTCAAAACTGTTTTCATATTTTCATAGTAGCCACACAATGACATTAGAAGATGGCAGCTTGTTTTCATTGCAGACCTCATTGGTTTGTTGTGTGATATAACATCTATATTGTCTTACATTAGCAATATGAGATTTGTGTTGCAAGCCTATTACATACATTTCTGCCAGGGACGCGTGAAAGATAATGAGAAGGGATGGGGGCATTTTCGATTAAATCAAAATGGTGACCAGATGTATATATTTGGAAAAAAAGGTAACTACAATTGTCTTAATTATGAACAGCGATATGTACATTTGCAAATGATATTTCAAACACAATGCTGTGAATATGTATTGGGGATAACAATTTAAATCTCTCTCAAAGGAAAGTAAACTTTAGTGATAAAGATTACAAATTACTCTTGCAGAAGACGTGAGAGAGTAGACAGTATGGTGACATATGAACTGGCCTCTATGCACTTTGCATATCATATACACAGTTTAGAATTATGCCGGAAAATGAAATATCGTCTTGGTACAGACGCATCTCAGCAAACCAGCCGAATCTAAGCCTTATCATAAGCAAAAGGACAAAGAGATTTGCACAAATCGTGTAGTAAAATGTTACAGCTGCAGTCAGTGGCGCGGCGTGGGACAGTATTTGTTTATTGTGCTTATTGGGCATTAAGTAATTTGTATGGGGTTAGGCCGGGTTGCCGTGACGTTACGTTGACGTCATCGCGCATGCGCGGGGCCATGGGAGAGAGAAAGAGTGGTATGAAACTTTGAAACAATTTAGGGTATATATTTGCTCTTTTTGCGCAACTTTGTACGGTTTACAGTATGGTTGCAACCTTTATTTTTTTGGAGACGAAAACGTGGATTATCTTTTGTATCTAGTAATGATGTCAGATTAGTACAAGTACTAGTATAAATAGTCCGTAGTTGTTAATATTCCATGTTATTTGCCATACATTGTACCTGATGCAATTGTTGTGCAATAAACCTGACTTGACTTGTCAGCCACATAATCAAGTCAGCGTGGCCTTAGACGGACGGAAGATT
The DNA here is from genome assembly GCF_035083965.1 of Branchiostoma lanceolatum. Classification (NCBI taxonomy): domain Eukaryota; kingdom Metazoa; phylum Chordata; class Leptocardii; order Amphioxiformes; family Branchiostomatidae; genus Branchiostoma; species Branchiostoma lanceolatum. The sequence continues at coordinate 4,581,311 of NC_089728.1, forward strand.
ACTTATGAATACCACAAACCCCCTCCCCTGGGGTTTTCATGGATATGTGCACGCAGGTGTTTACTACTACATGTAGGCGGGGCAACCACAGGATGACGTCCTAATAACTCCATCGAGCCAGTTGTATCCGTTATTGTCGCCCGCTTTTGTAAACAGGCTTAACGCGCGATACATTCATTTTGCACCCACCCGCTTTTGTTTCTGAAACAACAGCGTCATCCTCGGTGGTCCTATCTTGTGATTTCTTTTGTTTCCAGGTGTTTCTAAAGAGCAGGATGCTGCGTGATTTAAGACTTAGCGACATTTATCCGCTAAACGGTCGTTCGCGATACTCTGCGGATTTATCCTGTAGTAGAAAAGGGATGTGTCGCTACCCATTGTGGTTTTGTTTTGTTTAAGTTTCGGAAGTAAACAGTTATAGATAAATGAGGCGGAGTGCCTGAGGGGTGTACCAGGTAGGGTTGTGGGGGCGGTCGTGGGAAATTCGTACAATGACATCATTTAGCAGGCGTGGTTTAAGAATGACACAAGAAATTTGGAAGATAAAGGTTAGACATCCAGGTAAAACATTTCGTAATACAAAATAAAGCTAAATTTCCTAGTCAGACGCTTTGGATACATAGCATCCACTACCTTTCATCAGTGACTGAGTTCTTGTTGGATACTTGGATACTTTATTAACTCCATTAGCTTACAAACAGTACAAATGAACAAGTACGAAGCTAGTCTTCCTGGAGTATTACAGAACACATGTAAAACAAACGTACATATAACATTGCATGAATTGATACAGGTATTTACCAAGTGAATTGATACAGGTATTTACATCTTACATTATCACATATTACATTACACATGTGCCTTATCCACTCCTGTATACTACCGCATGTGCCTTGACAGCTTCAATAGTAAACTTGTCTATTTTATTACCACATGTGCCTCCTGTCTACACATCTGGTGTGTCCCTAAAGCCCCCATTCCACTAGACGGCGATCTCGCTGCGACCTAAATCGGATTTGTGTAACCTTTGAGTTTGAATTCATAATTGTAATATCATGCAAAATATAAAAGTATGATTGAAAAGACAACAAAATGCACAAAGCGTAAAAACATCAGTTTTTTTATCTATGAAATTCGTTGAGCGCTCTATCAAATTTTTGGTCGCAGAGATTGTGGAATGGGGGTATAAATGAGAAAAGCAGAAATTGTGGAAAGGTTTCGATATCTTTTACATAATGTTTTGATATTTCAGTTTCAGGATTTAACTTTGACCCTCCTGCGAGTTCATATACATTGGCACAGCCCGGTGTCGCGTGGCATATGCTGTTATCCGGTGTCGCGTGGCAGATGCCTTTATCCGTTGATGGCACACTTGACTCCTGAGCGCCCGGACCGAAGTGTCTGAAGCACGCAGTCATAACCAGGGTCTGCTGGAGTCATCATTGCACGTCTGTCTATAGCACTGAGCGACAGACGGAAGCGTCATTATCTGATTATCTCATATTCCCCCCAGTGGAACGCCCTGCCTGGCGCGGTTGTTACGGCTCCCACCGTTGAGTCGTTTCGCGCCAGGCTGGAGGCCTGCCCGCCTTAGCCAGGGACCTCACCCCCCCCTACTTTTCCCCTCGCAGGGTCATCTGGGGGTATCACGGCTATGACGTGTTGAAGTTGAAGTATTCCTCAGCTATCGTGCCTTTTACGTACAAGTAGAACTTGTCTTTGACCCGACATCGTATTCATAATTTACGGCTATGACGTGTTTTGGATCAAATGTACTTTGTCAGCTATATTTCATTCCATGCACACATCTATAGAAACAATTTCTCCTAAGTCCTTATTGCCATTCTCTCATTGGTTGAACTGCTAATTGTGATGGACGGTCAGGATCGGTCTATTGATAAGGCTATTGTTGTTCAAAGGTGTATGACGTCATCACGGGTGATCATGACTGATGAAGAGAGACAATTTAGGACCCTCCAGTAGCTTTCTTTGGCACTGCAGGGGCGTTTTTAATTGCAGACTTTGCAACAAGATAAGTCAAGAAGGGGCGAGTGAATTTCTATGTATACCTTTAGGTATCCTTGATGGAGACCAACGTATGATAATCATGATGTATGATAATCATGCATATTAAGAATAAATGATGACATATTCATACCAGTAATACATGTATGTTTCACAATGGCAGATTGGCATTCATAATGCTATACTCTTCCCGAAGCGAAGCAACTCGACATAGCCACACCCTAGCCTCTACCAGACTAACTACGCCGGCCTATAGGGAGAATATTACCAGGGTTTCATTTGCAGGCTCCGCTGGCGAAATGTGATCTTCACCATGGAGTGATGGACTAACTTTGCTGGCTTATCATTCCTTTTTCTGACTAATTCTACGATCCATACGCCCGTAGGAGGGCCTGGTAGAGGCTAGCCATACCCAGTGTGTATATACATGTGTGTCTTGAAGAGCCCTCCTCGCTACCCCGTGCGGTAACTCCCCCTGCCGCTTGCAGAGCAGGTTCTCCGAACTGCACACCGACATTCCGCATGACCCCACCACGGGGCCAATAATGCCTAATGAAAATAAACGCGCCGGGACACAGCCAATTAATTAGGCAGCCCCTGAAGCTACCTATGGTGTGCTGTGGCTGCTAGCTGTTGGCCAGGGGAGTAACGGTGTGTGTACCGGCGGGTGTTGGAGCCGTCCAGTCCGGGGGAAAACGGGGAGGGGCACGGGCCTGACAGGAACTAACATTTTCGGCCGCGCCATGACCCATACGGCAGCTATATACAGAAGGCCGAATAAAGTTTATAGACACACACATGTTACTCAGTCCTAACTTGGTGGAAGATGGGACGTTGTTCAAAATATTCAATTGCAGTAACCCTTATAATCCTCTTATTTTGATTGCATATAGATATTTTCATATATTCTGGAGTGGTCAACATCAACATCATCGGATAATTGGTCTGTTTAAGTTAGTTTTCTTCCTCATAAGAAACTTAGCTGGCCTGAACGTCTACTCATAATAGCAATATAGGGAATAATTAACCCAGGGTTTAATTTCATGCCATATCGATATGATTGAATACAACGGGAGACAGAGCCGTTATATTTGACAGCAGTGAATTTTCATTCATTTATTCCTTGAGATTTAATACCACATTTGTAGAAGGATTGACATATCAGGTGGCTATCACATTGCCAAGATGTTAACCCAGTACCCCTGTAAGGTTCACTCACATCGGGACGGACTCCTACTCTTTTCGATGAGTGTAGTGGGTTCTTTAACGTGCTCGAGATGTGACTCTCCTCAAACATGCGACCTCCGGCTTAACGCCCTATCCGAGAGGGCGTCCCTAACCGACTAGTAGGTAACGTTACTCAACTGAGTCGAGTGAGAAAATAGGTGTAAAGTGCCTTTCCCAAGGGCACAACTATAGGGCCTGCCCGAGGGCTTCGAACCAGAACCTTTAGATTCTAAGTCAATAACCCTAAACCACAAGACCAGCTTGCTATCCATTTAGCAAAGAAGGGACTGTGCTTGTGTCTGTCCAATGCCCTACCGGACGTGACCGTGGTCTCCCACTGCAGTTTTTGCACTACAATTACCAACAACGTTTTTGTACCAACAAAGTTTACTGTCCTTTTTTCATTAAGCAAGAAAAGAATATACAGGACACAGAGGTGATGCACTCTAGCAAGTAATGATAATGGTTTATTGTCAGCATTGTCACTTGCCCAACAGATATTGCAGCCATATACCAGTATATGGCTGAATTGACTCGGAACGGACATCACAACAAAAAATGCAGTAAGCAAGTTAACACTAATACAATACGCAATACTGATACATTAAATTATATGTGATATCAATCATCACCTCTGAAAATACAAATTACATCTGACAAAGACAGACCTTTCTCAAAGTCCATCAATGTGTTTTGCCTCCTCTCATAAAGACATGTAGAAATAGAGAAAGATTTACTTTCATTGGTGAGGGGAATATTCAAAACAGTTCTTGTATTTGAACCGTTCTTTCCAAAGTTTAGTATTAAATCGTTGGGCCCGGCTACACACTAGCCTCCATAGCAGGCTCTAACCGGCCTTTTTGGGGGGCTAAATAACCATCAACCACTCTGTAACTATCTTGCCAGATCATAGTTACAGGGCGGCTGATGGTTACGGGCTGGCTGCAAAAACTGTATTATTCAGCCCCCCAAAAAGGCCAGTTAGAGCCTGCTATGGAGGCTAGTTACACACGTCGTACGATCGTTGTGCGATCGCAAACTGGGGGCATTCTTGGGATAGTCGTGCATATGTCGTACAACATTCAGCTGTCCTGTTACGGAAAATAAAGGCTACCGTAGGCGTAGATCCTTTTCGGCGGTTGCCAACGGTTCTGTCGCAGCCTGCTGCTTGACAATTTTACGGCACCAAAATCGTACGACGGCCTACAACGAATGTCACCGCGCACTAGTGCAGTGTAACTGTATAGTCTGTAAGTTGGAAAGGACAACACATGTACAACGCCTTGACAATGAGTTGAGGAACAGATTATATTAAAGACTGGGAACAGGTGAGCCAATAGTTCGAATGATGGTAGAATGTGAGGGTCGATCGTAACATTTACCTCATAACAGAACGTTACAAAGTATTACGGCCACAGCCGATGCTGAGACAATACCACAAAGAAAACTTGTTCTTCCTGAAACCAAGGAGGTTTTGTATAGAACCTTCTTGCCGAAACCAAGTGTGTTTTCGTGACTAACAAACGAACTATTTATCCCCGTGATGTCAAAACTGGAAATAAAAATGTCACCACAGGCAAAACTTGATAGCCTTCAGAGCCACTGGTGCGAGTCCTCGCTCATAACTTAACGGCCGGGTCAGGGCACGGGTCGGTTGGTGTCATGCCCCTCTTTTGTCTCCCTCCGCGCAGCTGGTCGGCGTGAATGTGATGTTGGCATGTGCGTGATGAGACATGCGGAATGTCACATCAATTAGAGCGGGAGGAAGGGTCCGCACGCCCCATCAACTTCTCCATTTTGCGGAGGAACTACTTTCTGCAAGACTTCCCTTTTTCTGAAAATTCGTCATTTCCGACACATACGCTTTCATCACCTGGGGATGCGCCATAAACTTAGAGTTCAGGACACTGGACGACAACTCTTTCAAGGTGGTTCGCCGTGAGGAAGCAAGCTAAAAATGATTGCGTTCTTTTGGACCGTTTTGAACAAGACGTCAAAACAAAAGCGACCATTTCTATGATAAAGATCTCAACAGAACGATGCACTTGAAATTTGAAAAACCACAGCAGCAACCCTCCGCCAACGCCATATTTGGTGATATCAGCTCCAAATAATAATTAAAAAATCTTTGATCCAAAAATCCTTCCTGAAACTTGAATGAATGTATTTGTTTCTTGGACCATAAGACCAAAATTGGAGCTTATTTCATCTAATCAGAAATATCTACCATTGGCTTTACTCTAATCTCCAAGCAGATCTCCGCGGTGCCAAAATCGTACAAGCTAGCCAGAGAAGCTCCAGTCTGCCAGAGAAAAAACTCATTCTGCCAGTTGGGTATGGTCTTTGCAACAGTTGGGTCTGCTTGGAGACTAGCTTTACTCGTCATCATTCTTCTTCAACTAGTGGCCGGTAGGTCGCGGTCTACTGGGCATGCGTGGAAAAGCATATGATGCTACGTAATGTACCGTGTAGCGTGGCGGGCTGATCTCACATTCAAAACATTTGCGGGACGCAGGCGTGACCTTCAGCCAGGGGTGGCCATTCATGACCGCCAACCGACCAAGGGAAAACATCTACACGTGCACGCGCTCGCTCCACTTGAAAAACAACATCGCAATGACAAATATTTCAGTCAGCAGGTAGGGCTGCAGAAAGCTGGGAGAAATTTAGGCGAGGGAACTCTGCTCTAAAGTTAGAGAAATTACTTTTTGAAAGATAAACTTTCCATTGATGTGCGCTCTTTTGCTGCATTGTTGCTAGTGTACATGTAAGAGGGATGTCCCTGTGGCTCAAATGGAAGCAGCATCACAGTTGAGCTCCTGGTAAACGTTGTTAACTGGGAGACCCGGGTTCAATCCTGGGTCAGGACATCTCGGTTGGGACTGCAGTCGTCTTTCGGAAGGGGCGTGAAATGGGGGTCTCGTGTTTGAGGAGGTGCCTTGAATGAGTACTGAGGGGAAGTAGCAACCCCTCCCTGTAAAAACAACATATACCCTGCTACTGAAACAGCAAGGAAACGTGCTGCCCTATCTGCTGTCGCCTGACCCTACGAAGGTCCGAACGAACCAAGGATGGCTAAAAAAAGTTGGTGGGAGAATGTTAGGCGAGGGAACCCTGTCCCGGAAAGAAGTCATTAGAGAAATTACTTTTGGAAATATAAGCTTTCCATGGATTTTGGTTTTGGGGCGTCATTCCTAGCAATGGCGCGGTCACATGCATATTCGCCGTAGGTCGATTTTGAATGAAGCTGATAAGTTGACAGTGTAAGATGACGGAACACGCTATCAGCCCATCTCCGCCCGCACACAACAACAAAGGTCGTGCGCTAACAGCGTTTAAACAATGGGAGGGATTTAGACGTTCAAGACAGACTGACGACATATTGTCTTCATGTAAGAATATGTTGAAACCATACAGATTGAGATAAATCACTGGCAGAGAATGTTAGTAACTTACAATTATCGTTCGTTCATTTTTTCGTTCAGACCCCTGTAGTGCCTAGTGGCACATGTGGCAGCAAGTTTCCTTGCTGTTTCAGTAGCAGGGGTATATCGTATTTTACAGGGGGTTGCTAACCCTTCCCTTTAACTCGCTCGCGGCAACTCATTGAACATGGTACCCCATTTTACGTCTCATCCGAAAGACGGGTGCAGCCCCAACCGAAATGTCATGACCCAGGATTGAACTGGAATCTCCCAGTTACACGTAGCAACTACTTGGAACCAGTAGTGATTTGTGAGGCTGCTATACGAGTTGAGTTACAGGCCTAGGGACATCCCAGTTACAATGTAGCAGAAAGTAAATATCTTCTGTGTTGTGTTGCGTTGTGAACCACCTGTTAATACGTAATATATATGCACATTTTGACTCCTAAATTTCAAGTCAAGCTATTAAAGTGACATGAATCGAAGTTGAAATGTTCTGTCTTTTAGTGGACAGTTTTAGATTAACAGACTCCGATCTGGATCTCTACTGACAGAATCATTGGCGATTCTGCCGGTAGAGATCCCGGTCAGAGTCTCCACCGACGGAAGCGGCGATTCTGCTGGATTACAATGATTACCCTGGCATTTTAATGTTTTACATATTTCAGTTTCGTTCACAAAAGTCAGAAACGCTTGCCTACAGGGCAGGCCTTGTGGTAGCCTTCATAGCCATACCGGCTTTTTTGGAGGGGCCTGCAGGCTTTACCGGCAAAATGGTTACAGGCTGGCTGATGGTTACGGGCTGGCTGCAAAAAGTGTATTATAAGACCCTCCAAAAAAGCCGGTCTGGCCTGCTATGGAGGCTAGCCTTGTGGCTGGATTTTCTTCACTAAGATAAGAATAGAAAACAGCACATGATAAGCTTCCAAAAGGCAATCTTTGAAGCCTTTCATTTAGGCTACACACGGCGCCATTTTATACAGCATTTTTTCTATACAAATTACATACAACAGAGCAAATGTAGTAAACTGTTAACCTAACCTTATATAGATTGGATCAAGAATGGTTTGCAAGTTTTGTTTTTACAAAATCAAAACACAAACTACTTCGTTGTTCCCGAAACAAGTGTTATGTTTTGAACTGGGTATATGGCTGCTCAGTGCATTGGATGTATCATTCATGGTCGAACTGACAAAACTGCTCAGTTATGAACCTGTGAACCGTTACGCTCTCGCCGAGGACGGCTCGATGAAAACTCGTGGGCGGGTGTAAGGGTGGACAAAATAGAGCTTTAGGTTAACTTTATACTATTGGTGCGCAGCAACTGTTATGATTTGGAGCAAGCTGTAACAACATCTGTTTGTAATATTGTTCTCCATTCCCAACAAAGTAATCAGTCAATTATTGTGGTGCGATCATTGTCAATGACGTGTGAGTTTTTGATGAAGTGAAGTATAGAGAGGTGTGATCCTTTGATGAGCAGTAACAGGAACATGAAATAGCAGTGTCATGCAGTGTGTCAGTCTAGACCATGTCTAGTCGTTCGTCTGGAGAGACAGAATAAAGAGCCAGGGTTGTGGAGTTGGGAGACAGTTGAGGACAGTTGAAGCCAGAGACGGGATCTGAGCAAGAGTAGAAATAGTGTGTCCCAACTTCACGACTCCCGTGCGCGTGTGTACGACAATGCTGTGTCCTGTGTGTGTTCCTTAGTCTTGTAGCTAATTCCTCGGCAGCATTCCAAAAGAACAGGGCCGTAACATCGCCCTTCTTACAGAATGGCGAACTGAGATCGACAGTTGCTACACACACAAACCGTTCAAGGAAATGACCGTTCAAGTAACAAAAACATGTGTATTATGTCAACATGTAGCTGTTGTGACACATACGCAATCGGTGTTAGATCTACAAAACTTAAGAAAGGCAACCACAAAACTCCAAAATATTACAATATAGCACTGCCGCATGTACAGGTAACTTTTTTTTACTGTAGTACGGCAAAGTCATAATTTTGAATATGAACCCTTGTGTGTTTGTATAGTGTGAAATATTCACGGATGTGTACATATTGCCTTTATCATAAAATGTTGTAAACCAGCTAACAAGTAGCTCGTCTAATTTTCTATAGTACATGCACATGTCACTTGTGTGTTGATCTTTGAGTCACAGATAGGAGATCGATCATAACTTATAAGAATACGGACGCTGTGTGTTTTTGGACAGTGCTTGCCTAGCCTGTTTGACAGTCCAGGTGCATTGTGCCCTAAGACGCCGGCTCAAACAGGCCTTTGACTTCCATCCAGTGAACTAGAAAAATATTTTCGATTCATAGAAACGCTTGGTGGTTTTCAAAACACTTTACACCATTGTATACACACGGGCCGTGGTATATTATTACATAGAAGAACAAGAACGCCGTGCTACTGCACTGAATTGCACTGATTGTTCCTCAAAAAACATCTTTTGATCGAGAAAAATGTTTGACGTGAATCGAGCGCCCACCTGTTCGTTTTGTGTGCTGGTGTTCAGATATGGACAGCCGGTTATGGGGACATTCTTGTCTCGCACCATTTAAGTAGTCTTTAATCGACTAAATTTCTTTCTGCCGAGGACGATTGTTTCTAGCATTCGTGGTTCGTTGCCTGACTTCCGCGCGTTGGGTAGAAAAATTCTGTTTTCAAAGGAGAATGAAGCGGAAACGGGTTTCCTTTGTCTGTGTATCATAAGAAAGCTCCACATTTAAAGCAAAGTATTCCAATTCGTTGTGAGATCTTTTAGCGAACAACTGAGAAGACAAATACATGTGTTTGTGTTACTGAAAAATCCGCCAGTCGGAATTTTTTATCAACTACTAGTATTCATTTGATTCTCGCTTCCAACAAATGTAACAACAGTAAAAACAGTCAAACCTGTATAAGTGACCACCTAGTACCTCTACATAAGGACCTGACCATTGTGACCACTTTTCTTTGTGGTCTCCAGATAATTTTTCTCATTGACACAAGCATTAAGAACCCTGTCTTCAGTGACCACCTGTCCACATAGACCAGATTTTATCTTTCCCCCGAGTGGTCTTCTTGGCCAGATTTCTCCGACGGTACAGCAAGGCACCCTATTCGTGTTACGAACTTACTCATACATTATGTGGTCGGAAATGTTGGCTTTAATTGTCTGTTTTGCCAGCCTGAGAAATTGAATAGAATAACCTCAGTTTTAAGACACGTTAAAGAAATGTGCTCTCCAAGCAGAGGGTGGTTCGGCTCCGGCTGGTTTTTGACGTGTTTTATGCGTTTTTCGGACTTTCTTTTTTTGTCCCGTTTTCTTTATGTCGTCAAGCCAATAAACACTGATGCTATCCGATATAAACATATATAGAATGTTTGTCTAACATACTCCGCGATTAACTCGAACACTTACAATTATATACAAATATGTGATTTGGAAATATCACATCCACTGTCTAATACATATATAGAGAGATGTATATTTCGCTCGTGATTTGAATTTTCTCAACAATATGGATACACAATGAGTACCTGTAAAATTGTTTAGGTACTGGTCCGGACCTGTAAATCACCTGTACCTGAACAAAATAAAGCACTAGTGGACACCCATTTGGTAAGACTGAAGATAAGTAAATCCCGTGTTAGTTGTGACAATTTTTACAATCTTGCACTTGAGAATTAAGGTAACTTTTATATATCTTTTTGTAGATTAGATGACCATTTACCACAGTTTAACTTACAGAATATTGACCAAACTTACCGTAGGTCCAGGTCCAGGTCCGGATGTGTAAAAAAACCTTATCTGCTGTACCTGTACCTGAATCTTGTTTAGATACACAGCCCTAACAATGAGGGGAATCACCAACCAGCACAGATACCCGGCTTGAATCATTATCTTAATACTGCGTACGCTTTCTTAAAAGGGGATAGAAGTCTCAAGTTGCCCATCTCGGGGTTATTTTCTACAACCTTTCGCTACAATGTAAACATTCAGAGTTTCATAGTCCTCCAAATACAATCGCCGAATGATAAGATTTTAAACATTTCCTCCATTTACACTATAACGATACAGACCTAATTTTGCACGGGGCATTTACATGAAATAACATTTACATTTCTTCGCTGTTCATTAAAAAAAGATAATTTTGCTTAACATCTACCGGCATGTTGACCACTGAACAAAGACCAGATTGGTTGATTGGGAAATAACTTGCTTGTACGTAGTTTTTCGGATAATCAAATATATTCTTTGCCTGTATTTCGATGTCTTGGACTTTGACAGGATGATATAGTCCTAGTGGCAAGATTGAACTGACAGTGAGCTGAGCAGATAACACTGTCTTGTCAATTTACATTCATTACGGTTTACGATTTTGTAATCTCCTACTGACAACTCACAATCCAGATGGCCCGCATTTCCGTTGGCCATTTATATGTACATGCATGTTAGCACCATACTTTGCCAATACGTGTGAACTACTATTGAATGAAAGAACATGAAATGTCATGGGTATTTTGAAAATGAAAGATTATAATGAATTCGACTTCTCTATATTTTTCAAAGCCTTCTGGCCACGCCGATCGAAGGTTAGACACCTAGGTAATAAAATACAGAATACAGAAATTTCTCATGCAACTGGATGTTTTGTAAACGGCCGGACGTTTCGGATAGCATCCGCTACCTTCGGCATTGACTGGCTGACCGTTGAATGGAAACTGTTGTATTTGTATGTCTGCATAATCATATTTATCAGAATGCATGGTTTAGAATTTAGAAATATACAGTTTTTAACAGAAATCAAACGGAAAACAATGGCAGTGCTTGTTTTGAAACGGGTTCGTAAAACAAAATTCTTTATTGTCTATCCGTTCGCGACATTATTGCGTGGTGTAACGAAAAACTGTACTCAGTGCTTCGCGTATCGGCGACATTTTTGACTCGTTTATACTATGGTTTCATGCTGTCTTATGAACCTAGTGACAAGATTGACAATGTTGTCTATACTCGGAATGTACTGATAATTTTGATAGTTCGTTTGTTCATTTTTGAACAAAATAATGATTCTAACATAATAACCACCTTTTAGATGTTGTACGCCTACTGTTGATGCTTTAGCAAAAGTAGTTACATAAATGCATATATAGCTAATACGTTTTACATATATAAATGTTAAGCGTTTATCATTTGCATTATGGAACTACCTAAGATAAAAGGACACAACTAAAATATGACCTCAAACTGCGAGTGGTGTTAAAATGCACATTTATTGTAGCTACAAGCTTTGTTGTTGTTTTAGTTTGTCGGAAAATTACTTCATTTCTCTCAGAATTTCATATATGTAGGAAAACCGAGTTATTTACAGTACACAATAGATAATTTACAATCTCCATGAACAAAAATGACTCTGACAAGTCTATATCTCCTGCATTGAAAGCCGCTCAAGTACCTGTATACATTAGATTCTTACGTTTGATCCTCGCACCTGTCGGGAATCGAGCTCGCAACCTCTGGTTCACCCAGGATATGCCGTTGTTGCACCGTGACAAACTCACCAGTTATCGTTGTCAGGATGAAAAGGAAAGCGACATTTTCCCTCCTTGTTACGTAAAGAGTTTGTGCGATTCTATCCGTGGCCTATTCTACGGAGCGAAAAGTCGGTTGTACTTCGGCGCGGGGCCCCACACCAACCCGGGCGGCCGATCCCGTCACCGCCCCGGGCGAAGCATAATGAGTTCCTTGGTGCGGTTAAAGATGCGGAAAGACTGCCTTTGTTCGCAGGCTGTAAGGGATAGTGCGAACCTGTAATGACTTGTAGTGAATTGTATGGCTCTGTAATGACTTGTAAAGTCGCGCTAACTCCGGGGGAAGGACACCTGCCTGCTGGAAAAGGTCCCGGATTTCAGGTGTTCTCTCATGCAGGAAAGGGCGGGAAAATCCTAACCTCCACCAGGCCTTCCTGCTTTGTCCTAAGGCCTTTATGTACTGTAGAAGTTGGCAAAAATAGGGTGAATAAGTCGCCAAGGGGAGTTGTAACTGAACTCTCTGGCCGGCTAGCTCCTTTCACTTGCTATTCAGTCTATTTGGCCAATTTCTATTATTTCCTGCAATCTATGGAGTCAGGTAGAGATTAAGGGCTTTGCAAAAAGTTGTCTTCACGTTTCCTTTACAATATTTAGGTACCTTCAACTGTTTTGACTTCAAAACAGTCTTGGCTGGGAGACATACCGTTTTAAACTTTTAAAACTATTCACGCTTCTTTTTTTGTCGACAGCTGGTAAGGGACATAGAATTTTCCGTCGGACACCTTAGTGATGAAAACGTTGTAGAATCGTTTTTTAACCTGTTCTCCTCATTTCTTTTGTTGCAATAGAAAAAGAAGTGATATAAACAGACCCACCAAACCTTAGACCCTTTTATGGTTAACGCCCTGTTACGGATGACAGACGAAATCTAGAAAGAGAAAAAAAGAAAGAAAATCTCACCTACCGACCCGATTTTTTTTTCTAGAGTATCATCGGAACCAAATAATTCGGAACTACAACATTATTTTTCCTTGGCCCTACCGTAACTATACTTAGTACTTGCCATGCACACTACTTTTTCAGCACTGGGTATTTGTAGTACTCTTTAACATGTACTTCTTGTGTTGACTATCACTCGCCCCCCTCTCGACCTCTTCCCGTATCTGTTCCCAGTGTCCACACTTCACACCGTACCTGGTTAGTGTACGGGCAGACAGCGTTCAACACCGATCTCACCCTGACAACTACTGGTCTTTACTAAACGGGGCCTGTTGTGGCTTAAGTTAACATCACTTCAGCCAGGCCCTGACTTCAGCCAGGCCTCCAAACGCAGGCTACCGTTTCCTTGATAGGTTTCGCCGCTTTCTCCAAGTCTGACGCTTACATGGGAAAGTTTTGCGATATACAAAATACTAGTATATGGTCTGTGATTTTGGAGATTGTCTATGTCTATCTTTTTCATGTGTGCATACTAGATACTACCGGTCTCCATAGAAAAAACACACACAGAGAAATTAGCCAAATGGATTGAATGATATGCTAGAGGAGTTAGCATGACAGTCTTGCGCCATACAAATGATATGGTCTACCATTTCTGTGTGATTTTGGAGAGTGTGCATGTGTATCCTTTTCATATGGGCACACTAGATATTAAAGTGTACATAAAATACGGGGGCTGGGAAGGCAAATGAGATAAAAAGACTATTGTGGAGGAGGGTCCTCTGATCATCCAAGAATACATCTACACAGGTGAACAAAACGACTTAAGTCTATTCTTAGACTGTCGTCTGATACCAAATACTGACTCTTGATTCTCATTTGGTTTCCATAGTAACTCTTTTTTCCACCTTCATCTATCGTCAGCAAACGGCTTTGTTTTTCTCCAAAGGTATGCGAAAAATCCGAGTTGACGCGAACTTGCCCGTTGCTAGGGAAACAGTGTGAGAAAACATCGTCTGAACTTGACCCGAGGAGGAAATCCAAGAAGGGTGACAGACGCACCGGACAAATTGACGTCTAAACGCCGTGACCTGTCTGTCCTTCGGTCGCTCATTTTCGATCGTACTTTTGTTGGAGTAGCATTACGTAAGAAGCATGCTGAAATATAGGATTATTGCATGATTTGCTCGAACTTTGGGGCACCGATATAAATCGTTATAAATGTTCAAGGGGACTGTAGATTGAAAAGGTTTCGGGGACAAGTTTCGTGTTAAAATTGTTATATGTAGGAATGATAAGTCCCTATAGATATCATTTAATATACAAAGCGGTAACATGCATCATAACATACATAATCGCACTGGAGCTCTGAAATATCACTGCTTCATGAGTCCAAAGTTCATTTACTCTCTGACAACCCTCTCTAACGATCCACCCCTGGGTGTCAATCGTTTGGGGGCGGTACGTTTTCTAACCGCGGGGTGGACTGTCTGTAACTCATCATTGTACGTTGATTGACACATCTCGAAAATGTCAAGGTCAAGGGCACATGCACACTTTCCACAAGATGCTATGACACTTTTTGGTGTGTCTATGAGCTAAATAATTGATACCGTTTACTGATTATTATCTTGCAAAACAGAACACAATAGTTTCCCTCTTTCCCTACCGCAAGGCAATTTAGGGATATAGAGCTCTCCGTAACTATCAACAGCACAATTTCAACTTTCCTCTGTAAGTGACTGTTAGCTTTCTTCGGCCATTCAAAGATGTTTTAGGGACCGGGCCTTGGAGCATAGTAACGTCACCTATCAAAAGATGTAGTAATTTTCTCTCAACTTCACTTGCTTGAAAATTCGTAAGCTATAAAGCTCTGTCCCAAATGATTCGTGAGAAAATGCCAAGCCGTGGTTTGATGATGATTGAGTGAGAAACAGGAGACGTTCAGTTCGTGACGCAAACAGGAAAAATGTTTGAGCCCAAATTTCACGCCACGCTGGGAGCCATGTCATACTCCCATCATGCACCGTTGCTGATGAGACAGGGTTCAACAACCTCCCGCGGGGAGGGGCGGGGCGAGTCTTCAAGCAGATGTTAGGAGGGCACAGTTCTCTTCTTCTTCTTCTTTACTGCTTAGCCTCATATCTGAGATTATCAGGAGTTGCGCATGGGTTAGATACAACAGAAGTGCCCGATACAAATAAAACGAAGGGAAGCTAAAGGAAAGGCGCTGAGGAACATAAACAACTGATTTTGTGTGTGCAAATGACAAGACAAGTGAATTTAGTGAGTTCGTAATCAGTTGTGGGAACGTTTTGTCCATTTGGATTAGGTCTGTATCTTATACATAATGCCGCTACATCCATTACAGTGGCATCGAATGGCCACGTGGCTAGGCTTGCGAGATCGAGAGGTAACGGGTTCGATTCCTGGCTCGACGTTGTGTCCTTGGGAATGACTTTAATCGCTCCACCCAGGTGTAGAAATGGGTACCTGAGTTCTCTACTCCCGACCAGCCTACTCCTATACCATGTTATCTGTACTGCTGTCTATTTGGCCAATTTCTACTATTTTTCCAGCGAGCCGTGGAGCCTGGTAGATGCTACCCCAAAAGGCGATGGGACTACCTTTACATTGTTATACATTTCTTACTTTACAGTGCTATTGATGTCTATTTCCTTCAAATTTCCAATTTTGTTTAATTTCTTGACCACTTGACAGGTCTCCCCACAATAAATGGTTTACAGAATTTCGCGAAGTTCAAACACCACGCGTGCACGAAAACATCCCCCCCCCTCTTCTTTCCGCGACATAAAGCCACCGCGAAAGTAATTGCATTTACAGTAACCACCTCATCTGACAAGTTGGTCCCAGGTCTCCGCGCAGTAAATGGTTTTTCCCCGCCCGTTTCGCCGGACCTGTCCCTTCGGCTGTGGGTGGCCCGGATAACGAGAAGCCTGCTCACAAAGACACATGTCCAGCCGAGCACGCCCATGTGAATAGCCATATATCCTACCAGATCCCCCTAAAACGTCCTCGGCCTTCTCCCATCTCCGGTCCGATGGCTTTCTAGTCTGACATCCGTCCTCGCTGAGCTCGTGTCCGCTCCAACTGTCCACAGGTTGTTTGATAGAAGATAATGAGAAGTTTATTGCAAGTTCATGCCCGTGGGCTAATTGCAAATACATGGTAAAAACATAGAGAAAAACATACATGCGTCAGGCTACTGGTACTAAATACAATTGTTGGCTATATCTAAACTAGCTGGGTTTGACTTCTTTTTCGGAAGCAGTGGAAGACGAAAAGTCCCACTTTTTCTAGTATTTGTGGGTTCTGTGATTTCAAGAGAAAGGTAGCTTTTTGTTCATCCGTGAACGTGTAAAAGTAGGGGCATTTCGTGGTAACTTGTAAATAAAACAGAAATAGATAGAACAGTTGGAAGGATTGGGAGAGCAGAATCTAAATTTTCTACATCATTTTTACCTTCGCCAATTCTGTAATCAAAAATACATCGCAAAATTTTGAATCTTAAAAAGTTATTGCTGTATTAATGATATCACGGAATAAAGGTGGGAACAGCAGAATGTCGTTTTACAATAAATCCGTTCTCAAAACAGACACACACACACACACACACACACACACACACACACACACACACATACACACACACACACACACACACACATACACACTCGATCTAAATATTCACCAGTCACTTGTAATGTTTTCAGAGGTTTGTTTACCAGTTCTTGAGCATGAAAAATGAAAACAAATGCTAGTGTTACAAATTATACAAAATGTATTCCACTCCATCTACTGATGCAATGGTATTGAAGTACGAGGAGGGACACTGGAAAACCGTTGAACGTTCACCATATAACATAAAGTAACGGTCGTTATCAATGATCCACTTACCTGTGTTATTTGTCTGTCGCTGGATTCGTTGATTTCAGACATGGTTGAAACTTCATCCCCGGACGTCTCTGGCATGTTCAATAATATCTCTTTTTAGTTTTGATTGTAGAAAGTGTCCACCTCAGCTCACCGATGTCACCTTTTGCAGACAGCGGTCTCTAGCTTGATTCCCAATCCCGAACCACCACGAATTGCTTGCGTAGATTTTTACATTGAGACACAATAAATACGCAATCCTCTACAAGGCTTTCTCGTTATTATTTTACAGTACTTAGCAATATCAAGTCAGATGAAGTGTTTATGATAAGTCTTTCACCAGAAACGCTTCATACTTTTATCTTATCCTCTTATAGAATGTGTGAATTTTCAATCACCAAATGCATCTCTGACTTTGTACATTTTCATGTTACACCTGTCTGCCCAGGTGTTCTGTTCCCAATCTCTGCTGCAGTGTTGTCTCCTCTCCAGCACAAACATGTGTGCCTTTCTCGACAGGTCTGCACCCGGTGTCCTGTTCCATCTTTTCCCCTTTTCCATGTTTGTCCCGGGTGCCCTCTTTCCACCCCCAATGTAGTATTGCAAATATTACATATCAATAATTACATATTACTAATTACTTTCGCCCAGAAGGTTTTCGTGTTCTCATCTTCTAGACAAGCTATAGTCACGAATTTTGGGTGGTAGATAGCTATTGTGCATGGAAAGATGTGACACAAATTTGGGCCCACTAGCAGTTTCCTTTGGAACCGCAGTGGCGTTTTAGTTTGCAGCCATCACGTCCGTTCTTCCCGTGGCTGTCCGTGTGTTGTGCGTGTCTCCTGTCAGCCTGACCTGTCACCGAGACGCTGGGTGGCCCACCCCGGGCAGGCCGGCCCGATCCTCCGCAGTTATTGATGTCGTACAGCCCTCCCCTCGGGCTTTCCCCGGGTTAAACACTTTCGCAGATGTTCTCTACTTACCCTCCCCAGGGCCCACCTCTGCCACGAACTTTCCTCTCAGCGTCGAGATTGTGGCGTTTATGTGAAAGTGGGCAGGCTGTTGCCGCACACGTTTTTTCTACATCTAGGAAAAAAGCATGTCTCTGCGACCGTGTCCCTCCGGAACTGTCCCAGCGCTAGCCCTGGCAGCTGAAACATAAGCCGGGCAGCGCAGGAAATACGTGACGGGCAAAGCCGTTCGCCGAACGGTCGAGTATTCCAATATTTGTTGTTTTAGATGTTATATTGTTCCCCAGGCCGCATTTTCGCACGTTTGCCGCTATGATGTGATCTGGAGGATAACCCTGCACACTTTCTCCGTCCCCACCTGACCCTCTGCTTTTCTGTTTGGATGCGTTCCCTATGTAACCTATCCAATGGCTAAGAAAATATTTCCCCTCTTCAGTAATGTTGTTCCCGAGCGATCTAAACCCTCCATGGCCGGGTAACAGCGGCGTGGAGTGCCCTGAAACCAGGACCAGAGCTAGGCTAGAGCTAGGTTTGCCCGGTTTTCACCGCACACAAAGGACCTGGGCACAGTCGTCGTACGATCGTCGTAAGATCGCAAACATTCTTGAGGTAGTCGTGCGTGTATCGTAGGAAATTCAAATGTCTTGTTACGGAAAAGATAGGCTTTTTAGATCCTTGTCTGTGGTTGGTTTTGCCACAGCCTGCTTGAAATCCTACAACATCAAACTGAGTCGTACGACGACCTATGACGAAAGTTAGACGGTCTTAGACCAACGGCACATGGCTTGCTCCAAAGTCTATTCAGTTGTCTAGTCTAAAACACACCCCAACCAGGTTAAGCTTCGTCTTGTTTTGACGTATTTTAGGCGTTTTTGTCGGGCTTTCTATTTTGTCAGGCGACAAAAACGCTTAGAAATACGTTAAAAACAAGCCGGAGCCGGACCTCTACTCGGAGAGTAAAGACAGTTCCGGAAAAAAAATGACGGTCATGCAATCTTGGGACAGCACATCGCTCGGCGGGGCTAGAAGCTACGAAAAGAAGAACAGTAATAAAGGATGCATTGATAGAGTCGTTCGGAACTTCCTTTATATAGGACGACTCAGCCTGTAGTAGTGCGTTCGGTAAATAAATATATGACAAATATCAAGGTATTGTATAATGCCTATCTAGAGCACAGTAAATTGTTCGCCCAGGTAGGAGTCACCCAGCTCTCTAAAACACAATCTTTCGACAGCGGTAAAACCGTGGTGAATACGACAAAGATAAAACAATAAACTGTGCGTGCGTGCAGTGGCGGGCGGGCGGGCGATCCCCGCTATCCGCCGCCGCTACCGCAGGCTCTAGTGCCGTGTTTTCCTGTATGTTTGAACTACAACCCGAGATGTTTGGAGAGGCTGGGCTCCAATTTTCCCGTAATTTTGCGGATGAAGTTGTAGCCCGCCCATGCCTGTGTCCCTTGGCGGAGTCGTGGGTCTAGTTACACGGGTAGGCCCACCGGAGTGTTCGGACCACAATATCATGTTCTCGGGTATACTGTAGACCTGTTTTATTTAAAATAGCGGGCCGGTCACATACATCGTACAATCGTCGTACGATCACAAACTGAGGGCACTCTTGGAAGAGTCGTACATTTGTCGTACAAAATTCAGCAGTCATGTTACCGAACAGGCTGTCTTATAGATCCTTGTCGGCAGTTTGTTCTCACAGCCTGCTCTACGGCATCAAAATCTCACGACGACCTACGATAGCCTGGACGCCAGACCCCCAAACTAAAATATCTATCGTGTGGGGTATTTCAGAGTTTGGGGGTCTGGCAACCAGGCTAACCTACGACGACTGTGACCGCGCCGTAACATGACAATTTGTTCAGACTATTGAAAGTTTTTAACCTTTAAACGCCTGTATTTCATTCTGTCATCACAGTTACTTTTAATATATGGGTGTGTAGCATTAAGTATATTCTTGAAACAATCTAGATGTATAATGTGAAAAAAATTATACAATTACGCTATATCGAGACAGTGTGCTCCGTTACCTCAGTAGTATGGACGGTCGTAGTTGTAAAGGGCTTGTTTTACAAACTGTTTTTCAAAGTAGATGTGCTTCATGGCAAAAATGCTGTCGTCAGCCTATCTTTGCTAATTATGATATAATAATCTATGTGGCTTACCATTCTCTACCTTTCGTTTTATATGGTGATGTGTTTTTCTGTGTCTTGTTCTCCAGAAGACGATATTCCGTCCTAACTAAACACTGTCGAGCCCTTAAAAGACTCCAAGATGTTATGAAACAGATTCTGCCCATATCTACCTACACTTAGCCTCCTGTGAGTAATGCACTTGTAACTTAGCCACATTTCCCGCATTTTTCTGCAGGTTTCCGCGGGTTTTGTGGCCATTCCTGGGCAGAGCCGGGATCAGAGGGTCCCGCCCTCTGGCGCGCTACACATCGGTTTTCCTTACATCCAAGAAATCGCGGGGACACTCGAGATATTTCCACCTTCATATAAACTCCTCTGCACGACGTCTCACATCAGCTTCTGACTGTTTAAGAAAGTTGAAGGTGTCTGCATTTTTGGTGACTAACCTTTGACATTACCACCGACGCTGCCTGAATCACCAAATCCCGACGTTCGAGCGAAACTGGAGAGAGAGAGACTCTAACGTAATAATTCGTCCTTGTTTTGCGTGGGTTGCAGACACTCACAAGGATTAACCGCAAATTTGTGATCATTTGTCTGGTTGAAGGCTCGCGTGGCGTTGCCGGGATAAGTGCTGAGATAAGAGTTATTTAGGCTTTCATAAAGTTATTTTGACGCAGTCTCGTTACAGTGCGGGTGCTGAGAGGTGGCGAGTTAAGGACAGGCCGGTTTTTTAAAATTTCTAATTGACACCTCGATCAAGTTTCTGTACTTGAGACAGTGAACCATAGACTCAATCCCCAGCCGTCATCACCCGTCCTGACACTGCACCAGAGACAGGAAAGGTTATAAGTCCTAAAGACCCGCAAATCGAGGCTAACAGTCTATCCATTATACTTTTTCGCTGACTGTGTACTACAGGTTACACGTTTTCCTAAGATAATTGATATATGGCAATACGAGCAAACGTTACAGAATTAAATCACAATTGAAGAAAGGGAATATTTTTACTCCTTTCATTGACCAGAAACGTTATATATAAAAAGAATCAGTCCTCAATTGAAGCGAACCATGATGCTTTTCATCACGAGCTAGTTGTAGCGCAATGCGGCTTCGCTATGGCTTGCGTATTGGCCAAGCACACCGGGTCACCCCTACTTTTCTCGATACGTGTGTGGGGTTCTTTTACGTGTAGAGGTTTGGATACTAACACCCGGTAAAACTCCCTCATACACGGGCCACCGACTTTACGTCCCCATCTGAAAGAACGATGCGACTATTTTCCAAACTTAACGCATCGGCAAAAGACGTTTACTTTATCTTTCTTCATTACCGCAGACCCCCTCTGTGTAAGCGTGCGGCAAGGTGGCCTCATTTGTACAGTTTAATACGCGTTCTTCACCTCTCAACCTCTCCCAAATCTGCGTGCTGGGGTCTGCTGCAAGAAGCGGGGATACATTACCGGGAGCGGCCTAACTTTAATGACTTTGAGATTAGCAAGATGATAAGCGTCTTGTGCTTGCGTGTGTAGGAGACGAGGTTTGGAATGTACGAAAATTTTAAGGGATAAAAAAATCGTTCGTAGAGCACTTTTTGTCTTACCTTTTAATGCACGCGTTACGTTATTGTTATATAATGGTGCCCGACTGCCCGTCCTAAAAAGAATGTTGCCAACAATTCATCGGAGTATTGAATAAGTAACGTCACAGCAACTACACAGCGTTGAATAGCCAGTTACAACATCAAAGACACTTTTCAACTGTTAACTTGTTCATTCTTTTCAGTTTGACCAACTTGAAGGGCTCGAAAGGTCTTGGGGGATATACGTTTTAAAATTGAGTGTATCTTTCTTCCCATTTTTTTTCGACTGAAGGCTAGCCAACTGCTGTATGTGTTTCTGTATGTGTAGGGAAGTGTTAGTGTGGGGGGATGTTGAAATAATGTACATTTGTTTCCTGTGATCAAAACTTGGCTACAAATACTGCTTTTAATAGCCATGTTTCTTTGATGCTTCAATGACTACCCACATACCAAATTTCATACGTTCCATCAAAAGGATCTTGCGTTATGGGTGCGAACACGCACACAAAGCCCAAAACAGTACCCCGTCGAAGGTGAACCTACTTCTCGGAAGTAGCGATACACTGCAGACGTTACAACTACTGTGCACAATGGAACAAGATTGTACTATCCAGGGACTGTAGGGATGTTCCTGGCACAGGACATCTCGGTTGTGGCTGCACCTGTCTATCAGAAGGGACGTAAAACGGCCGGGTTCGAGGAGGTGCCTCGAGTATGTTAAAGGGGAAGGGCTAGCAAGTAGCAACCTTCCCTGTATACCCTACTACTGAAACAGCAAGAAAGATTGATGCCCTATGTGCTACTGGGCACTACAAGGTGAACAACAACAACAACAGATTTTGGAATGAATACTACTACATCAGCCATTTTTATCACCCTTGGCTCTGTCCATAGCCCTACCCTGGCAGTACACCAGCCAACACATTACTTTAAGGCCTGAACTCGTCTTACGGAGTATTTCCCGCCAATCCGTCTGGGCGCCCAGAAACCCACACAAACTTCCCCCAAAGCTCCATTATAGACTCCGGAGTCAAGCCGAAATAATCGCCAAGTGTTACGTTCCAGAGGGAAGTAAGGAAGGACTAGTCCGTCCTAAACTATAGCAGTCTCAGTACAGCACCGGCGTTAGATGGTAAAGAGTGCTAAACCATTTAGGTAGTAAATAGGGCTAAACTATAGTAGCTACAGTGCAGCACCATTAGATAGTAAAGAGGGTTAAACTGTAGCCTCCACCAGGCCCTCTTACGGGCGTATGAATCGTAGAATTCGGCAGAAAAATGAATAATTAGTCAGTAGAGTCAGTCCATGGTGAAGATCACATTTTGCACGTTTAGGAGCCTTCCAATGAAACCCTGGCAAATATTCTCCCTATAGCCGGCGTAGTTAGTCTGGTAGAGACTAGCTAAACTGCAGCAGTCTCAGTACAGCACCAGTATGTAGTAAAGAGAGCTATATATTCATATATGTAGCTCTACAGAATAGCACAGGTAAAAGAGTAAAGCAGCCATCCTCAATTTCGGTGAAGTATGATGCTTTTTCAAGTAGTAAAGAGGGCTATTAAAACTATACTAGAGTAGACACAGTACAGCAGCATTATGTAGTAATTAGTAGTTTTTGGTTCAATATATTGTTTCAAAAGCACCTTAACGATCCTAGTGATATTTGCGCCTGCAAACGTAGCAAAGCTAAAGTGCGATTGCGCATCAGAGCAGGAACCTCGTCGGGCTGATACGCGGCGTTTGGCGACACATTACTTACTCCAGTTCAGGATACAAGTCGGGCAGCGCTTCCGAAATGTGCTCAATCTCACGTCTACATCATCCTCTCAGGCGTGGGGTAGCTATCTACCCGTGCCATCAGCTGTAAGAGCGCTATAACATCCGCCATGGACACCGAACTGGAACGCTCTATGCACAGGAAACATCTTCATATCCTGAATGATCTTTTCTTCCCGTGTTTGAATCATCTTCGACCGTCGACGATAGATGAACTGAGATATGTGAGGGAGTGACAGAAAACTAGACTATGTGTCTTTTTTCCAGCGGTAACTGAAAAGTGCAAATATTCTGCAACAAAGAAAAGGGTTTGAGTAATATTTGTCGTCCACCTGTTCAACCTATTCTACTGGCTTTGAAAATCAGGAATAGCTGGGGGGGGGGGGGAGGTTATGGGAAACTACCGATATATTTCTAGCAAGTAAAACACACAATTCGTACGTATATACGTATACCCACTACAAGGATTTTCATTTCCAAAATTTCTATATCTTGTCATGATACAATATAATCGTGTGTCACCACCGGGAACTGTTTTCAGTAGACGAACTTCGGTGCGAGACCCCCCAAAATGGAACGGTTCCAGGCCAACGCCAGGTTGACATGTTGACGAAATTTCCCGCCAGTTTGAGAGATGTCGATTTCACCACACTGTCACACACGCGTGTATTTTCCTACTTTCCTGTTCATTTCCCCGAGAGACCTTTTGTATTTAGAAAGGCTCGGAAGGTTATAAAGTCGCTTCTGTCTAGCACCATTCTTTCAATGTAAATTTAAACGTTATTACATAGCCAAAGGCAACACCTGCAACTTGAAATTCCTGGAATCAGCCGCGCTTGTTATCAGCAAACAACAGACAATGTTGCCTGAAAACATTCCAAGTCAATGACATTTTCATTTCCCGTTCGTTGACGTCGCCATGCTTTCAATCTGCACTCCATTTCAACTTTCATATTTACACATTTGCGCCTTGTCATATTTGACGTTAAACTTGTATCCGGATTCTTGTATGTACGTGTTGATATGGCTTATCATATTACCTCTCTGGTTGATGATAGTGATACACAATTGTATTCTTTCCATTTCTCTGACGAAGTCTATTTGACATATTGAATTTGGAGTTACACATGTATTCCCTACTTAGCATATGTTATTTCTCAGTCGCACATCTTGTAGGGTTATATATGAGAGCTGACACACTTGTGCGTATCCGTTTTGAGCTTTGTATTGATTTTTGTTGTTATATCTAAAAGGCATCCACAGATACTAGAGTTACTAAACATTCATAAAATATGCTATATCAAACCCATGTACAAAGATATTGATTTTCTACAGCAACTTATGTCCTATCATAAAGAAATGATACGAAACCCATACGGACTTGATATACGGAAAGTGTGACAGCTCCCAACGGTTAGGTTGACAGAGTGATAGATTAGATAATTGACAAGTTGATTGATTTGATTGATATCTTTGATAGATTGTCAGAAACACGTTTAGCTAGTTTGACCTAAACATGATTTTTCAAGTTCTTGTTTAGCATTTCACGATGTAAATCAAAATGATATCACACCATGTATATGTTCAAAGTGTACACGCATAAGCGTACATGTAGCGTTACATATATAAGAAAAGTAGATACTCTAATAAACAGCAAAGAAACAAAGCGATTGAAATCTTAAGAAAATATAAACATGATTAGTGAGAGACACCACTTGATTGATGGACTCAGTGGTCAACGGCTAAAGCTTATGACGTCATAAAGATCCCAACTGTGACGATAAAAGTTGATAAAGATGATAAAGAATTTCCATACGTCGGGTTACGTATGTTATTAGCCATCTATCATCTTAAGAACATGAGCCTATGGATAACATTCCTATAGAAGTACAGCAATGTCAGAATCTGTGAAGTCTACGTTTCTAAAGTTCGGTGGGTATTCTTCCTCCGTTGAGTTCAAAGTAATCTAACTTACTATCAACGAAGTATCTGTCTGTATCTGTATAGCCGGTATAACCGCCCTCCGGCATAATACACCACCACGTCACACGACAATCCATGACCAACAAATAGGCATTTTTTTATCGACAGTCGTATGCCTTAAAATGAATACTAGTATCTCCTTTTTAAAATCTGGTATGAATTTTTCCAGAATGTTTCCTCTAATATTCATTTTCTTCTGAAGAATCCTACCTTTAATACCATTACCATTAGCCTGTCTCTAACGTTAGTGTATGTACTGTGTCTGTGTGACCTTTATCGACCATGCTAGACCCCACCTCGTCTGTCAACCTCGTCGTTACACGTTGTCATGTGCACCGTATGGACGGCGAACGACAAGCGGCCAGATCGCTTCGGGACGCCACCAACCTCGGTAACTGGACATACGTAGTCAATAGGGGTGTCGAGCCCATCTTGGATGCTAGTAACTCCAAATTTTGAAGAATAGACCACGTCCAAGAAAGATGTGAAGGTACCAAATATCGGGGGCGAAAGCCATGATACAAAGGTACCAAATACCGGGAGGCAAGGACTACATCTCGAGAACCAGGCTCTGTTTTATATAGAGATATAGAATATGGCTGGAAATGGTTTTTGGTTAGTGTATGAGATCCATTTTCGCATCAAGAGCAATCTGTAGCTCTTTTTACACGTTAGAAACGATCCTCGATGATTATTACAAAGCATTATGTGATTCAAATGAGTACATGTAGGTCATTCGTGCATCACGACGATTGAAATGTCAAAGTTGCCAACGATTCTCTTGTGCGTCACTCTTAACCTGGTGTTCAAAGAAACATTGTTGTTTTATAACTTAATATATTGACACCTCTAACACGACGTACACTAAGTGTAATTTATATCGTTCAGAAATTATCATTGCAAATGTAGCTGCTTTGTGAATTTTGATACTCGTTTTCGGGCTGATTTTGGGTACCACCTACATCTAACGTGTCCAAGAGATCTTATATGATGAATGATATCATTTAGTTTGCAAATTGTGATAAAAAAATGCACCAACTAGAGTTCAACTTGCAACTTAGAAGTAATGTCACCTAATTTGCATGACATATGACTTAAAATGCTCACTTCTACCTAATTTTCATGAGACACAAATATGAAAACTCTTTAATTTACCATCTATCATTAGAAATGAAAATGAAGTCCAAATTTGCGTAATCTATGTCTGATGATATTTACGTTTATCTACATGTCTCACCAGTATGAATATGCCATCATGAACCACTAAGATATTATAATATTCTCATCAATGATGCAAATAAGGTGATGGTTTGCTTAATATATGTCCACTTATGTTACTCTCGAACCAAGTAGTTACACATGTAATGAGTATGAAATTCGTACCGTTTAGCATAATCGAAACATAAATTTTCCTCCTTATTTTAGCATATTAACATAGCATTGCGTCATCAAAGTTACCTACAGGTTAAAAACCATGAAAATTTATTCTTCCCTTCTTGATTTACCCTGTTTCAAAGTCTGCAACTCAACTGAAACGTCCCTGCAGCTTCAAAGAAATCTGCTAGAGGGCTTAAACATATGTCACTTCTCCCCGAGCACGAGCCATCCAGCACCCAAAAATATAGACATGTCCAGAACACGAGCTGCAGTACCATGGAAAGTCGCCAGGTGGCCATAATCTAATCGTTTCTTCATTTTGCCAACACCTACCGAGATACCAAATGTCATAAAGATCAGCCATGGCTTTCGGGTCATGCTGTTCACAGACAAGGGCACACGCACCCCAAAACAAAACCTACAGCCAAATGAATCAATCAAATCAAACATAACCTTCTTGGCAAATGTACCAATTTCAACCACTATGCGTTCGTTTTCCAGAGACAGCCCCTTCTCCTGGTTCAAGGGTCTGCATGGGGGTCCCGACTACGCTTTACGCTGAATTCAAAAGAACCCCCAACGTATTACGCTAAAGTCAAGGAAGGCAATTACGCAAAATTTGGTCGCCTCGCTACGAATTACATGAATAAGACGGCTTTCCCCACGAATTACGGGAAATTAAAAATAGTCTGCCAAGTGCCAACGCATTACGGAAAAGAGCAATTCGCAAGCAGACCCTCCGGTAGGTATAGTACGGTACTATCTCCCCTATCTGTACAGCAGAGCGCGTCCTGCCGATATTTGACATGGCCCGTCAACCGTGGCCGTGTTACCACAGGCTGGATCCGGGTTTTTGACCAGAACCGGTTTGTCTGACACCTGCTATCTCTAGCGGCCCTTTCAACGGGGGGAATAAAAAGCTGGCAAATGTACACCGTGCATTGTGCGCTGTGTACATAAGAACGGATTATGACTGGTGTTTTGAGGTTCATAGGTAGTGACACTGTTTAGCTTAGTGTTAGGTGAAGGGAGGGAGATTATGCTGTAGTTTTTTGGGGGTTATTAGGGGGGGTAGACTCTACCAGCCTCCGCGGGTCGCTGGGAAAATAGTAGAAATTGGCCAAATAGAGTCAACTGTATGAAGGGAGTCGGCTATGGAGATAGGGTCCAATATTGTTACCCTCCATGGCCAAAGTCCCCCGGCGAATGTTCTCCCTATAACCGGTGCGGTAAGAGACGGGGGGGGGGGGGTCATGTCGTAACCGCATTACCAATTTTTATTCGTAAAGTTACGTTCTAACTTAGGACTGTGGAAACTTCTGTGGCACATTTTTGAAACATTTGCTATCTTCACAGCCCATGTACGGTGGTTTTGATTTTACTGGCCAAGTTAATTACATGTGTGATCTTAACGGACGCTTGCTTTGCTCTAAGTAGTGCCGCTATCTCTCAATCTATCTATCTATACCCGCCATTACACTGTTTTCCTGTGGCGATTGACCGTTCTATAACCCCTATCGGCTTTGAACGGTTGCGTTTCTTTCTCTCAGATTAAAATCTCGTGCTAAAATCGGCAACAGCAGTAATAGTAAACAACACGAGAAGTATTTCCAAAATATAGAGTGGCCTTCATACCATTTTTAGATTTTACCCCCAAGGCTTAAAAGTATAAGTCTGTGAATAACTTTTATACTTTTAAGCGTTCCAGTCACCATACTGTTAAAGGCTCACGATGTACGATTAGGACAATACCGTGAGAAAGTAGCTTTTCTTACCATTTCTTTACATAGTCAATTTTCGGGCACAAATCTTACATAGCGCATCGTTATAAAGATTACCAGCTAGAGTTATACATCCATTTATAGTTCATGAAGAAGGACTCGTATAGACCCCCAACACTTTTTCTGTGCCGCTGACAAAGCGTGGCGGATTTTTCCCAGGTGAACTGAGAAGAACCGTAACAGAAGCGGATTTCCTTCATTCTCTATTCTTATCTCTCCACTTCAGAGCTCAGGCGGGCACCACAAATATAACGATGGCTGCGATAAGGCCCGAAGACAGTGAATCACCGCCCTCCCCGCCCCACAACACAACCCTGAATGCCCGTCCGTGTTTCCAGCCAACACCGCCCGTCCTCAGTCTGCCAGGCGGGAACAAAAGGGCGGGAAACCCGACCCGGGCCGCGGAAGTGCACCCTGATTGCGATGTGTACAGGTGGCACTTCCGAACATCGCAGTAAACACCACACTCTAACTTTCTCGCCAGGAAGATGGCATTCGCCGGGATTCCTCTCCTGAGACGTAAAAAATACCACAAGGAAGTCTACTCGTGAGCAAAGTCTTTCTAAACACCTGTGTAAGAGCAGGTAGAAATGGACAGGTGAAAACAATGTCCAGGTGTACGTACCTACACCCAAGGCCGTGTGTACAGGTATCTTTCCTACCAGTTACAGTAAACAGAAGCTGTGGTACACGTGGGCCAGTGCTGCTGACGTATTTTAGTTCCCACCAACGTCCTGAACGTAACACACAGAACTACCAACTACCTGTCCCTGGCGCTAACAATAGATAAAGGAACTGTCATCTGGACTCGGAAGCGGAGGTACACAACATACCGTGCAAGTCGACTTCCCGAAACATGTAATTACCTAATCAAAACGGCTATTTACAAAAGCAGCCAGAGAGAAACCGAGAGTTTCCTGTCTAGGGTTCTGACGCAGGGAAAGGTAAGATGACAATGCGATAACCAGTAAGCTAAGAAAGCAACCTCCATACATGAACAAAAATGAATGAAAACAAGGTGGGAAATGCGTATTCTCAAAATAAATCAAGGCCACATTACTAATACGGCGGTTTTGCAACATTCTAACCGTCCTAACAAAAATGCCCAAACTTCCCAAACAGAAATACTTTTCTCCTGAGCTGTTCAAATAATTTTTTTCAGACTTGCACAACATTTTTACACAGTGTACGATTGAAACGCAGCCTGTCCAGTATCCAGTAATATATTGTGGTTCAAGTCCGTGTCACTGCTAGCATAAGCAGTTGCTCCGTGTATATTTTCATACACCACAATCGTTACATACGCCTTAAATTTTACCACGTGCACAAGGATGGACCAAATCGCGATTTATTAGGACAGAAATGGTAAAATATGAACCAAACAAAGACATCCACAACATGTTGTTGTACGTGTGAACATATAAATGTTCGCACACGACAGCGTGGACGTTCTGAAATTGCATAGAATATACAGAATATATACTGAATGTAGGAACTGCAAAAAGGGATATGCTTAAGACATGTCATCTAAAACCCGCTGTTTGTGATCACAACAATACGATAATCTTATCTTTTAACAAACCGTTCACTTCAAAGAAAACTTTGATGTACTGAGAGGCAAAGAACTACGAGACCAAAATCCACTGTGTAAAGTGAATGACAAGTTCCCTTCTTTCTTTCCCCAACAATCGCCGCCGTTCACGGCGTATCAACTTCAAATGAACTTGAAACCACAAACTTGTAAAAGATATTTTCCCGTCAAATCATGAACACGATCTTTGCCTCTAATGTACTTCTGCTTTATACTGCTAAGGGCCGCTGCCATCTCGCCCATTATATGAGCGAAGCTACGGTTACATTCTAAATATTTGCTTGTTATTTGATTCAACGTTGAGGAATCTTAGCTAGAAGTAACTTGGAGCTATTAATTTTAAAGTGTGGTTTTTAGTTTTGGCAAGGAAACGTGGTGCAACGTCGGCAGTTTATTTCCTTTAGTAACACCTAACAGGTAGGTCCCTTTTAACTTCGTCAGGTTGAAGGGAGTTGAAGATTTATGTACCTTCGTTTGTTCGACTAAACTTCTACAGATCGTCCTACATGTTGTTTCATGAGTTTGCATGATATGAGGGCGAGGCATATCTCGTAGCTAGAAGGATTTATGCATTTATAAATCGATGTAGATTTGGAGCGATAGTCTGGTATGTAAATGAGGGAGATTAACACGTTATTCACTGTTTCAGACAGGGTTGATCCAAGTCAGATGTTTTCCTACCTTACAGGATAAAGCTGTTCTTATATGTGTATAAAATCGTTTCTCCTAATTATGAATCTGATTTATGATATGATACATTGTTGATACATTACATGTATTACGCGATAACAGTTATATAATGCACTAGGTCATGATAAATGTTAGGGTTGACATTATGTAATCTAACAACGCAACGTTGCATTTTCGCAGCATCTACCTATGGCTATGCAACAAGATAAAGATATTTCTCCTCAATCATAGACCTCAAATAACAACTAGAACGTTGTATTTGGACATAAAGAATGGTGATAAACTATATGACTGGGATAAAATGGCACCACAGAACACCGGTTTTACACTACACAGTACGTAGGGCATGAAGGAATCTGGCTAGCTTGCACGACTACAGACAACAACGTTGAAATATGTTTTCCCGACCCAAAGTCCTATGAATTTTTATAAATATTTATCACTACGTGATAATTGGAGGGAAATTATCATACTTCGCACTTTTTCCATCTTTCAACAACATCCGGGATATCATTAAAAGCAGCGAGCTGCTATTTTTGTCTGAGTCTAAAGAATGGAAACAAACTGGGCGGACTCTTAATTCAGAAGCGGATAAGTCCAGAATTCTGCTCCCAATTGAACTCCCTAATCTTCTCCTGACGCAGTCACGAGAAAGCGTGGATCAGAAGCGAAGTGAAACATGGATAACATGTGAATTAGATCTCCAGCGGGTATGAATATGCAACGTGATATTTTAAGCTTCGTTCTGTGGGTGTTCGGCACGTCGTAATCCTCGCGCGCCCAGTGAATATAGACGTACACCCATATGAAATTCGGCGGGGTTTGTTTACAATCTAGCGAGATATGCAAATCGTTCCTGTCAAAGCCGGGCGTACAGTATGTATTAACTTTTAGAGTGACTACTGAGATGACATGGCATGGTAATATAGCATCATGGTAGGTCGGGTCAGCTAGTTCAATAGGCATGGGAACGCCAGCGTGGTTTTCAGACAAGGCACTTTCAACGGCTACAGCTTGACACTGCATAGTGCAGACTAGGGCAATACTTAACGTGACACGGGAAGTTGTGCAAAATAGACGAACAAGATGACACAATTAACTACTGTACTGATTTGTGAGATCCTACGAGAAGCCAATTAACCTCCCAAAGTAAGCTTATTAACCTCGTCAATGGTTAGGACGGCCCCAACTATCCGGCTAGGATGGCTGAATCGTGTCTAAACGCACACCCCACATCCACACTACGCACAGAAACATGCGGCTATCTGACCGTGTACTGACATCATCATATACACACATACATCACACGTTATCTCTGAAATTCACGTCGTATGGTAAGTTGTTTATAATGCTAGCCTTAATAACTTCCTGAATTATATAATAGCACCAGACCCTAATCTTTTGGGAGTTTTGCAGTTTCTGCTTTCTTTAGTATGCCAACATCCGGCTGGAAAGGTAACTACGAACGCGAAAAAGTCTTCAAAGCTAGCACGATGATGAGAACTTCTAGAAAGTTAGTCAATAGGAAGAAATGTGTTCAAAAACACAACAAGTTAGGATCTGAAGTTGGTACAAAATCCAATAGCCCGTCCTTGCTCTACTTTTTATATCACATTGTGATAGAACGTCAACAATAACGCGTTTTCGTCTACGGTGCTCAAGCTAGGGATGAACATTGCTACGTATAAGACTTTAGCAAGGTTGTCAAGACTTTTAGCTAGAGCTAGAGCAAATGCAAATACCCTGTATCTGATTGCTAATAAAAAACGTTAGCTGTTTTCCGCTAGCGCTACCTGTGGCCCTTAGATCTCTGCAATAATACATGTACATTGGTACTAGTGTAACCAGAGTATAACAGATTCTGTCAAGTCCTGTGCTAGCTTTGTAATTCTTTTCTTGTGGGCACCTCGATAATGGTCTCGTACCCACCCACCCCAGTGGCTATAATTGGGTCAACAAATGAGCAATATGTTCGGCCGCACTCTGGTAATTAATTGAGCAGCGAAAGGACCTAATTTAGCCGTCAACAGTTAGTGTAGTCGTCGGGGCTACAGCGACGTGACGAACATTGATCGTTTTACTGAACTTTCGCCTTTACGTATCCTCTATACCCAACACGTTAGGGCACATCTTCACAGCCACGCGTGAAGCTTATAATCTTTGCTCTCGCGTTTGAGAAATTACACAGATTTGATATGCTGCAGTTTCTGGTGGTGGTAGAGCTGTTCACTGAAACTAGCCTGCTTCGAGCCATAGCTTGGCTTGTTGCCGTTGCGTCACGGCTTTCTGGTGGAAAAGCTATATGGGCTCATGCATGCATGGCGGGGGCACTATTTTCAGGGCGATTTGCGCTGGTACAGAAGTCAGGGTAAGAAGGGAATGCGAGGCGGTATGTTGGTGAATGGGCACTAGGCTTTTATGTCCCTCCACCTAACACTGGGCCACATTCCACCACCACACAGTGAAACACAGAAGAGACGGTAGACAAGGCAAAGAGGACGGCACGACACGCTGTTGTACGAATCTTGAAAGAGATGCAGACGATTTTATTTGCAAAGGACATTTGAGTCGGCATGTTGAAGCTGAATAGCTGTGTGAAGTAACATTTTACGGATCTGACGACTAGTATTGGTCCAATTAGCAAATAGACATGACTCGCTACAGGCTTCATAAACAAAAGCATCCAACTGTCGTTACGCAAAAACAAACATGGGTGAAAAAAAACGTAACAAAGTGAAATGGAAGAGCCATGAAATTTTTCTCCTATCTTCATGTAAAAAAATGCAACATAAAAGCCATCTTCCTAACTCGAACGTAACACTACAGAACTATAATCACTTTTTCTCTCTCGAAATCTACATACTTTTTAACTTTCCTCTCTCAACAATAATAATAAAATCTCAATAAATTAAAGTAGAAGCGAGAGTTTTATATAACTTGCAAGGCCTGTGCCTCACTGACTAGAGCACAAGTCTTTGGTACATCGAAAGCATTTTCCGAAAACGCCGTTTTGAATCTTACAACACTACATCATACATACATACATACAAGTCGTGGGAATCCCTACAATGACATGGGCTGACAATTTTCCCCAGTGACGGTTTACTGAGAACTATTTCACAACTCCTTCTCAACTTGTCATCCGAAGATCGAGCAGTAACAAGATTTGATCTGGCTCCAATCGCCGGTAATACTTATTCATGATTTTGCGATTTAAAAGCGTGAGCGGATTAGAGTGGGAGCTTAGGCCCGGCCAGACTGTAGGGTCCGTGGATCGGTCACGCTGCAGGATGACCTGTCCTATCTTTTGGCTTCATCTCATACAAGACACCTTGAGTGGAAGTGTTTTGGACATATTTTTTATCAGCGACAGGGGGCGAGATTTGTGTAAACCGTCCCCCAATCGCGCCATTACGACTTCACAAGTGCTGCCGAAAGACCGTCTCTCCCACCCAGACCCGCAATAAACCGTTTTGTAGGACCGTGTGAACGACGCTCCCTCACAAGGATTTGTGAGAAAACAGGAAATCACATCTGATTGTCATTACAGTGAGAAGCCCTAGAAGTGTTATAATCGGACATTAACTGTGAGAAAACAGTAGTTTTTTTCTGCAATTTGTGAGGCCAGAAATCTTGTATAAACTGACAACCTGACTCACTATGGTCTAATCAATACACACTCTACACGTTCAGTCAACAAGCAATCCGCTAAATATACACACCTAGAGCCCACTCCAACTACACATCAAACAAATCGGGGATTGGACGACTTTTGATAATAGAACACTGTCCACAAACACACAAGTATGAGGATGAACAGTTCTTGACGGAACTACAACAAGAACACAGAAGGGGAGGGAAACCATACGTTCCACATTGTTCCCATGATTTGCCGTGACAACTTTGCAATTTCAAACTCTCTGCACACTTACAAAAAGCGGGTCAACTTCAATTTGGCCCGGGGTTTTTGTGGCATATAAACTATATGATCTGTACAAGGCACAAAGTCTCTCTTTCATAACTACATAAACTATACATAATCTACAGTCCTTACGAATCAAAACTGGCTGCGGTCGTAGGTTGAGTATGGACCCGTGTGTCTGTAGACGCCCGCCGAGTGGGTTGTGAAGACGCCAGAGAGCTGGCAGCTCTGATCGCCGGATACGGTCGCAGGTGTCGCCGCCGAGCCCGTTGGGTGTCCCCCTGGCAGCAGGCGGTTGGTCTCGAACATTTCCCGGACGTTCGGGAAGGTGGTGCCCGTTGAAACGGCGGTGGTGGTCCCCTGACACTGCCCAGTCGCGCTGAGTTCTCCCTGCCCCACGTACCACGAGCTTGGGCGGGATGGCACGGCCAGAGTCTGTG
Source organism: Branchiostoma lanceolatum (assembly GCF_035083965.1). Classification (NCBI taxonomy): domain Eukaryota; kingdom Metazoa; phylum Chordata; class Leptocardii; order Amphioxiformes; family Branchiostomatidae; genus Branchiostoma; species Branchiostoma lanceolatum. The sequence continues at coordinate 4,616,598 of NC_089728.1, forward strand.
TTTGCTGGCGCGCCTGTGGCGCTACAGTCAAAAGTCCGGTGTTCTGCAGACGGGTGGAATCTTGTGTGGTTGTTGTTAAATCCTGGACGGTGTGATGGTCAGGAGGGGTCGGGGCGATGGACATGTGTTGGCCGTAGATGTCTGGGTTGGGCTGTCCGCTGACGGAGCAGTGGTAGTTGAGAGTTGAGCTGGCCGTGGCGAGAGTGTGCTGCGGTTGCGAGCGCGGGTAGGACGCCAGAGCCTGGGGAGACAGGAGCTGGGAGTGTGAGGACGGGCGGGACATCAGGGAGGCAGTGCTGATGTCCGTGCCACTCGGCGACGGTGTCATGATGTTGTCCACGGAGAACCCCTGCACCTGTGCCGAGGAGTGCTGGCACGGCACGTTCTCTTGCAGCGGGTCGGGCGGAAGGGGGACGTGGCGGGTCGGGGTCTGGTTGTGCAGGCGGGCGTCCTCGGGCTCTACTTTCACCTTTGCTTCCGATGCGGCCGCTGCCTCAGCTGCTGCCTTGGCGTCAGCCACCTCTTGCTGCTGCTGCTTGAGCTGCTGATGGCGATCCTGTTCTTTCTTCGACTTGTCTTCTCTCTCCTTGACGGCGTCGGCCTTCTTGAATCGCCTTCGACGTCGCAGGTAGCTCCCGTTGTCGAACATGTTGTACGAGTCTGGGTCCAGACTCCAGTAGCTACCCTTCCCGGGCTTCTTGTCGTCTCTGGGCACCTTGATGAAACACTCGTTCAGAGACAGGTTGTGTCGGATGGAGTTCTGCCATCCCTGCTTGTTCTCTCTATAGTACGGAAATCTGTCCATGATGAATTGATAGATCCCGTTCAGGGTTACCTTCTTGTCGGGAGCGTTCTGGATAGCCATGGCGATGAGAGCGATGTAGGAGTAGGGTGGCTTCACCATGTCCTTGCTGGTGTGGTGGTGGCTGGCGTAGGCAGGGCCGTACGGCGACGGTCTCGCCACGCTCCCGTACTGCTCGTGGGCATACATCCCGACAGGCATGCCGCCGGATACTCCCGAGTAGCTGGTGAGAGGCTGGCGGTAGTACGAGCTCTGGTCCCCGAACAGCGACGACACGACGCCGAGCGACCCCGGTCCGACCTGGGTTGGTGGATACCTCGCCGGCTGCATGGTCTCACACTGCATCATGAGGAAAACGGGACGGTTATAGCGAGATTTCGAGTGGATCGGGTCTATAAAACACACTGGTCGACCGACCTCACCACCGAATATCACGTATTGACTCACTGGGCAAGACAAATGGTCAACATAAACTATGGTTTCCCCTTGTTGTGGGCAGAGGCCTTATAAGGGACAGCAAGCTCCGCCCCTCCGTATCTTTCGACCAATGAGGGAGCGTCTGGCCACCCGTGTATCGGGTGACCACACACATAGGTTGACGTATAATAAAGATGTGAGTGTCAGGCCTTCCCTCCATTGACGAGCGAATAAATTAATTGGCGTTTTTTTAGTTCATTTCAACACCAAAGTCAACAACACCATAATTGGGGAGTAACTTTTTATAAAAACTCCTGCCGGGGGAGGGGGTGCCCTAGCCCTCACGTGCAACCCTCCCGCCGTCTGCATCCTACCTCTTGTCAAATGCCTCTAAACAGATTACTTCAATGCGCTGAAGAGGACTTAGCACTCTTGATTAAACACTTTTGGCCGTAATCTTCTCGCTATAATCTAAACAGCCTGGAAGTCTGATGAGCGCCCAGCGTTGCGACATGAGAACAGCCTAACAAATTGAGGTCATTGTTAGACGAGTGACGAGAGGAAAATAACGCCCTCTTTCTGACCGAGGCTTTCCTGGTCTCCTGCGCTCCTGCCATGTGCCAGCTGTTTCGCATTATGCGTCAGGGGAGCTTCTCAATTTCCTACGGCATTTTTTTTCGCGAGCTCCCGCGTTTTTGAGTGACGAACGCGTGTCCCCCATCCCCGCTCGTCACCCGTGCGGGGTTAGTCTACATGCGATGTGCGGTTGAGTGGCACATTTTCATTTGGTCCGTGTTGGATAAATAACGCAGAGGTCCGGACTTACAACAGCGAGCTGTGTCTGCTGGCGGGGCGAACAGCTCGGTCACAATTGTGTGTTTGTTTGCGCGAGGTGGGTTGCCGGCCGGCGGGGGAAGGCGATAGGGGGCCCGCGGGCCGAGCCCGTGATTGACACGGCCCTCTCTCCGGGGTTGACAGCATGGCTATCGGGTTACCGCACCTGCACTGAACCGCGTAATGCTGATAGCCCGCCCGACATGGCCCCACTCCAGGATGACACCGTTGGAATGACGCCCACGCGACACCTACAACGTGTTCTGTGCGCGTCTGCCGGGACCACGGACCCTCGCAATGGCCTCACGACCGTGTCTACGTTTCACGGGTCTACTTTGTTTTCCGTTTCGCGCTCGTGAAATCTCTCACTGCCGAACATTTGGCCGGGAAGTATAACACACCCAATATGCTCAAACTCCGTCCCAGTGCTGGCCGGTGTCGCGTTCCTGCCCAATACACAACTTCCCAAGTCCGTCCAGATCCCGGCGGCTTCGTCCCCGCTCTCGAAAACCCTGCGCAAACTTTAACCTGTTACGCACACATGCTTGGAGTACATGTGCAAATATTCCGAAGCCGCTGTTTAGTTTCTATGCGCTGTGATATTGTAGCCGACAGATGATAGCTTTTCTTTTGAACCCTAAACTGGTGGCAGCGCTACGGGCGTTGACAGAATCCACAAATACACCCAACCCCATAAGCCCCCCTCCCTCTTAAAAAAGTTACCAAACTTTTCCCGTGATGACCGCTAAGCGGGGTCAGAGCAGATCGGAAGCGGCGCTTCATGCACCACAGCCGGGAGACACATTTTATGCATGACGCACCTGAAAGCTATACCTGCTGCAGGTAAAGAACACCTGGTGGTGCTACTTTCTACCGCGTCCTCCACGTAACAATGGCGGGACGGCGCGCTCAAAGACCGGTACATGCTGCCCGGTCATGCTCGCTGCTTTTCAATTTCCCGTGTAGAATACTTGATCAAAGCGGCGGCCAGAGGTTTTTCAGATTCATTCTTGTGAAAGGTAGTGAGATCTATGCAGGTGACTGTTTCGGATCGGTAGCAGCACACGTGGGGCCCGGTGTCCAGTTTCCGCGCGGGTGTGGCGTGTGTGGATGAGGGCCCGGCCAGATTCGTCGTACGGTCGTCGTGCGATCGCAAGCTGAGGGCATTCTTACGATAGTCGTGTCTATGTCGTGCGAAGTCTTGTTCACCACGGACTGAAGTGTGTGTGTGTTTGAGTAATAAACTACTATAACATGTGCCATGGTAAGGGCCCGGTCAGATTCGTCGTACGGCCGTCGTACGATCGCAAGCTAATCATGAAGGCATTCTTGGGCTAGTCGTGCACAGTCGTACAAAGTCTATCTGTCTTGTTGCGGAAAATGCTGCGTTAGATCCATGCTGGCGGCTGGTTCTATCATAGCCTGCCGAGTGAAAATTCAACGACGTCAAAATGGTACGTCGACCAGGACCTTCGACGAACGTGACCGCGCCGGCGTAAGGCAGTGCTTTTTCGCAGGTTTCTACCATGATAGAAAAAAACGTCTGTATCAAACTTGAACCAGCTAACAAATTGCAGGCATTTCTCGCTAAATATTGATATTGTTCTTATCTTACGATAGAACGATTTTATTGTAGCGAATCCCTGTCGCCTGTCAGAAAGCTGGGAGCAGTGCTCGGTACGACCCTAGCTAAAAGTACAAAAAAGGTGCAAAAGAACCTGTAGAACATGTCGGCAGCAAATGTCTGCGACAGCACTTCTCAGTGAGTTATTTTTAGAACACCTGTCTCATAACATACATGATGAGCGGTGACTATATGGACACAGGCAACGATTTTGTAGTTTTTGCAGACTGACGCTTTGGACGTTGCGTAATCGTGTTCCTTGTGCCAGCTATATTTCAGTTTGAACAGAGAAAACGGAGGAGTCATAAACCGAAGAAAGTGGTGTCAAGTCAAGCCACTGTGAAGTCAAGCAGACGGGCACACAGGAAAGCGCAAAAGAACATGTAATAGAGTGTAAAAGTGGACCTTGTCCTAGCTATAGTCGATCGTGCGCTTATCATATATGGCAGTGCGAAGCTACGACTATTGTGAATCATTTGGAGGTGCGTTCATGCAGAATTCATGCGCTTAATCGTTTCTGATAGCGATCCTGTTTTGCATCAGTGACAGCAAGTCACAAGACAATAGGAGAGAGACCACCTCTCTCCTGCTGTGAGTGGGAGAGAAAATACTCCCGAAAAAAGCGTTCCCGGGAGCGCACGTGCGTGCGCAGGTCGCACAGATGGGGCGAATTTCTGGTCCGGCGACCCCCAAAATCCCTCGTTACCACCGGCCGCAGAATCGCGTCTTTGTAAGGGGGTAAGCCCAACACCTTTAAATTAGCGCGAGATCGAGTGTCCGTCATCGGCCATAATATTCTGTGTGCTGCCTCGCTGCTCGGACATAATACATGGCTTAAAGTCCTACCACACAGCGACCTGCTAAACATAGCTGCAGTCTTCCCAGGCCCTACAGTCATCCACAGGTGTGAAAGGTGTGTCATTCAAAGAGTGAGAGAATGAGAGATGAAGAAGAGGACGTCGGGAAAGGGTGAGCCCTAGCTCGACGTGCCTGTCGTCTGACTCAGATGTTTCCAAACTTTTGTTGGCGTGTGTTGTTGACGTCAGGCAGGTGTTGGGCCGACTTTCTGTGACTTTTGTCGGCTGTTGATGCTTAAATCTCTCCATTCACAGCTTTGTTCTCACAGTGAATGAGAGCTTTTTCTCTCCTGTCAACGGCTTGTCACCTAGTGGGGCAGAAGTTACACCGAACTTACAAATTTGCAGAGTTGGTCATAGCCTAGACCTAGTGCAGCAAAACATACGCGGTCTGTACTGTGTTTTCTGCCTCTTGTAAAAGATATACATTGATTTCTGAAGAGAAATGGATTGGGTCTATATATTCCCAAACGATAGTACACGTAATAAATTATTCACATTTCTTCGCTTAAGTACAAGAGATTTCAAGAGACTCAATGCCGTAAGTAGATTTGAACATATCACAATACAAAAACAGGTAAATATACAAACTACATTGTATTGCTTTGTTATTAGAAAATATACTGAACCCCACGATAATCGCTACCTGATTGTAACAAGAAATTACAGATTGACCCTTGTTAGACTTTATTGCTTAGTAAGCAGAGGTTTAAGATTAATTTTGTATTTCTATTTTGTAGTTTGTAGCTGACGTTACGAAAGTCGCTGTACTTTTTGTTGCGCCAATGAAGCTTCTATCTGTCTTGTGAAGGGACAATATAGTGAAGACCTCCTGCATGCAAATGAGTAACAAAAACAACAGATAACCGTCGAGGGATCCCTACCTGCCATAACGTCACAGGATTCGCAATGATTAAATGTTCACATCGAATGTAGCCAGCAACATCTGCAAAACTATTGACTCAGGTGCACTTCAAACTGTCTTGACATTCATATGTACGCCATACGGTGTGTCTTTTTTGTAGACTTTTGCAACGGCTGTAGCAAGTGAATCATCAATCAAGGAATCGCCCAGGTAAACCTACACCGGGTCACCTTGGTTACTCGCGACTAGGTGGTCGCCAGGCCTTATCGCGAATTTCATGGCCGAGCGAAGGGGGTCAGGGAACGAGCACGTCCGTTACCTTCCCGTTCCCAGGGGTATCAGCAGACTGTCGCAGATTTCAATTCCCAGGATTTGTCCAATAAAACATCACGCGCAGATATTGTTGTTGGAGCTGAGATGGAACTGTTGACTGGGGAGTGTGGAATGACATAATCTAATTATCTCAAACGTTTGCTGATTTCTGTGTAGTCCGTGTGTGTTGATCTAAAACCGTGTATTTGGTTAATTTTGGCAACGTTTTGTGCGCCCGCTCTCTTTTCTGTACGTCACGATCAACCTCAAACTTTCTTGCTCTTGAGCGAGTTCAACTTTCGTTCGCTTGTTCGTTCGTTCTGAACTTCAGACCCGTGTAGTACGTAGTGCCTAGTGGCACATAGGACAGCAAATTTCCTTGCCGGTTTCAGTCGCACTGGGTATACTTTACGCTAGCCCTTCCCCTTAAACGTGCTCAAAGTATCTCCTCGAACACGGGACCCCTATTTTACGTCCCTTCCGAAAGACGGGTGCAGCCCCAGCCGAGATGCCATTCCCAGGATTGAACCGGGTTCTCCCTTACCAACTAATTGGAAGCAGGAGCTCAACTAATTATGAGACATCGCGTACTTTTGAGAGTATCGAGCTTATATTGTTTAGACGTTTCTCCAGCTTGGCATTTTGTTCTTTACTGTGTGTAGGTTTGTGTTAAAGTTTGGATACAACATCCTTTTCTGGATTCTATCCCATACTACGATCACATTCTGCTCAATGATGCCTTGCGTGTCCTATATAACTAATATCCTTGGTCGGACAACGTCAAGATTCTCTATCCCTACATCTGCTTGGAGATTGGATATATGCATCAAGAACAAAAACAAGAAAGAGCAAAATTTACCCACTTTCAACTTTTGTTCTTCATTGTGTGCAGGTCTGTCTGTGTTAATTATAAGTTTGGAATCAAGAGTATTCACTTCTGTTCACAAAACATCGAAGATGTTGGGCTAGGAAATGGCACTGAGGCCTTTCTCGTTTCTATCCCATGATGCCATTCCGTCCCATGATGCCTGTGTATCAGAAAAACCGTGAAGCTAGAAAACGTTAAAATTGTCTATCCCAACATCTGCTTGGAGATTAGTTATACAGTATGTATCTAAGACGCATCTAAGCATCTAGATCAAATAAAAAGCAAAGGGAAGGGAAACGGTCATTCGGTAGACCTCTGGTCACCAGGTGCCGATTGTCTGCCCGAAGTTCGCCTAATTTTACGGCCTAATTGGAGGGTCAGGCTGGGCCAAGGCGCCCATCCAACATTTCTGTCAGGTTTCAGGACGGGATTACAGCGAGGTCATAGGTCACGGTTCCGGGCAGCGCGCAAATAAAGAGCCTGGGTCAGTTTATAGATTTTTTAGAAGTTTCAGCGCGAACTTTAATAAAACCACCGCGAAACTTTCTGCCCACGTGACGCTACTATTGTTTCAAACGCGAAGTTAAACCCCTTCTTTTGCGGTTGAAAGAAGGGGAAGGCGGGCAGGTGGGAGGACAGAACTTTTCGCGGAGGTTTAAGAGGTCACCGCGAACTTGTCCCATTTTGAGGAGGACAATCAGGCGCTGACCAAGCAGATCTAGGATCATCTAGAGGTCTTGCGGGGTGAGGATCCACTGAAACATCAGACGCACACTTGCCTTCGTAAGTAGGCCATGGGGGCCGTCCACATTTCACGGGGCGGTACAGAGACACGGGAGAGTAGGAGGCGCAGGCCTGCCGTCGCCAGGATAGTTAAACCGTGAAAAATCACTGTACTATGGTGACTTGTCACTGGTGGGGACGCTGACAGGGCAAGTAAAATAAGAAGATTCTACTGTACTGTACTGTACTGTACTGTACTGTACTGTACTGTACTCGACTCTACTCTACTCTACTCTACTCTACTCTACTCTACTCTACTCTACTCTACTCTACTCTACTCTACTCTACTCTACTCTACTCTACTTCATTCATTCATTCACCCTTTTCATTCATTCATTTATTCATCCTCTCTCATTGGGCTGCAATAGAGACTGATAGTAACATACGCGCTTCGATTGATGTAAACAATCATTTGTAAAACGCTTGTCAACGCAACAGAGGAGGCGAGAATTCCCCGTCCCAACCTAACCATAAACAAATCATTACAACACCACGCGATTCTAAACGGTTCTCAAGGATGGGACACACACACACAACAGTGAGTATACGCCACATTCAGGACTAGCCTGAATTCAATCAAGCCTCGAGTGACCGCTCGCCGCCCTGTAACCGCCTCGCAACCCAAGAGGGGAGGGGACAGAAATCCCCGGACAGCTGGAGTTTGCGTTATACAGACTAATTCAGGACCATCAGCAGAAAAAAAAACGTGTATTTTAACGCCCCTGGACACATGTTGGAATTTCCTGCCGCGTTCAAGGCTCGCGGTGTGACATGTCAAACCTGGTGCACCTGTCCACGTATCCGTGGGGGAGGGCGGAGGATTTGTACTGCTTTTAAACACTTTATTCTAAATTTCCTGTCTCTATAAATTTGAACACGTTATGTGCCGCACAGTGGTCTTATTTCATGTCAGTTTACCACTTTGATTTAAACACTTCTTGGCAGCAGTTGCCTGAAAATCATTGAAGTAAGATGAGAGTGGGTACGGTTTACGCTACACTGCTCGGACGCAGATCATAAAGAGTGAAGTATAAATGGGCCAGGATTTTTACAGACAAATTTGGACTGAAAAGTGAATCTGTGACATTTTTGTGTTCTCGACACAAACTCCTGACCGCCGGTGTCGGGTTTCCGGGAGAACTTGCTGTGGGGTGACTTTGAAGGAAGTCTTACGGATGTTCCGAGCTGAACTGCGGGATTGGGTGTCTGAAGACCGATTTTACTGAGAACAGGCTCAGACGGAAACTGGACAGGCAGCTTTCACCACGTTTGGACACATGCTGGCGGGGTGGGAGGGGGGCACTTCTCCAGACAACCTGAAACTGTTGTGGAACCAAACGATTCATCACTGAACTTTTTAACCTTGCACAGAAGCCGACGACAGTAGACGATTTACAGCGAAAACTACAGCAAGTTTCTGACCCGAAAATGTATTGTAGAGAAACAAGAAAATGAAAAGGAAGGAAATTTAATAGCACATGCAGTGACAACAAGGTCACACGCCAGGGGCCCCAAAATCGACATTGACCATCGTCTTGCCAACAAAAAGTTCCCACTCACTAAATATCATCACAATCCATCAAGAGGTTCTTTAGTTACTGATGACCACAAATACGCGGAAACAAAACAGACAGACAGACACACAGGAACACACAGATACCCCTCGTTTTCATGGAGATAACAAGTGGTCACTTGATGTAAAAATGATATTTAAACCTATTGACACTACTGTTGTTTCTGGTTTTGCCTTTTACAAGAAAGTTGTGCAGCCGACCGACTGTCTGAATCAGTGAATGCAAACAATGTGCTATCATGATAAACTCGAAGTAAGATCTCTTGAGGTGATGAGACGAGACCGTCTCCCTCTAAGAAGATTACAAGACGTGTGAAAACCAAGTCGTCTTCACCACAAGATAAGGTTCTACCGGAACCACTGGTGTTCCCTCGGCCTCGGCCTCGCACCCCACCCACAGTGAGGGAAAGTTATGTGCGCCCTGTGAAAGGTGTCCACAAGGCGGTGACAGACACGGGGAAACACATACCCGCATCAGCATGGCTTTAATTAACTCTGACTAACGCTCTGTCAAGACACAATCATGCTGAAAAAGGGGAGGATGGGAACAAACTAAATACTGTATTTCGTGGTAGGGACTAGGAGACGCAAAGATGTTAAAATGGTAACTAAAGGTAGTCCCATAGCAGTAGGCCAGTAGGGGTAGTGGGTGATTCCTCAGCGACCATCCCTCTCCTTCCACCTCCTTTCTAGTGACCGCTGGTTCCAATGCTTTTCGCTTGCTAACCACAGCATTGACTGAGCCAGCGGTCACTATGGAGGGTGTCGCTCAGGCTGCCTCCTTCCACCTCCCCAACCGAAGTCAGGTACCCATTATTGATCTAGCCAGGAACGCCAGGAATCGGAGCCGTGACCTCTCGATATCGCGTCCGCTGGGCTAGCCACTCGGTCACAGGAATGCGGAAAGAAGTATAGAAAAAAAACTTATAGACATAAAGAGCGACCCACCAATGACATTGAAGGGGCAATAAAAATCTGTTTCAAATAAATTGAAGAAAAGGAATATGATTCATATTAGTCACGATTTATCAAAGTCATAGTATAGGTAACGTTGTATCACATGGTTCGTCCTCAGTCTGAGGTTCGACCGCTTTACCTTTTTACCTTATCATGATCACATGATGAACTAGTGAGAGACAGAGAGAGAGAGGGAGCGCGCATGGAGGGGGTGGAAGTCATTCAGGACGTAAGGGGCTCGAAAATCCCCCTGAAAGACCCCCCTCGAGCTTCCGGCGTCGTATTAAGCTGACAACATCTTCCGGTAGGACTAGATATCTGTAACATCATATCCATCTATTGACAACATTTGTCTACATACGATTTTTGTATCGCCGAGTTGATCTTTTGGAGTTACATGGTCCTACTGTAGACTATATATATATTCAAACTTTATTGCACAACAAATGTAGCAGGTACAATGTATGGCAAGTTCGTAAGTAGTACAAAAGATCAAGACATATATGCCTTTGCCTATTAACAATGCTAAAGAGTTCTACATAACTTAAGACTAAACACAACTAGGATATAAGGTTCTACCCCCTACACTTCTTCACCAATATACACTTGTCTCTGGTGCTGCTAACGTTATCTTTTGAATGCTCTAGGACGACCTCTCTCGAACTCACTGTACACACATATTGAACTTTGTCGGATACAAAGTATCAGTTTCCCTACTTCATGCACATAAGTATAACGGACAACTTCATATTTTTACTCAGTCTAAACAAACCTTTGACTATAAAAAAATATCTGCTCTTACCCATTCATCATCATAAAGAAGACAAAAGAAGTCGAATTAACTATGCAGATTTTAGTTCTTCTGTCGTGAGATTGGCATTGAATGTATACATTCACCTGTGAACTATAGCGTTACTTTCGTAGTGACCTTTACTAAACCCAGTTGACATCTATGTATGATAAATATCTTCACTCATTAAATGAATCACCATAAACATTCCCACGGATCTATTCTAGAAATTGAAGGCCCACATACACACTGAATTGGCTGGTGTTGTGCGCGCCTGACTCTGCCCCCTCCCCCACCACAGACACCACCGCCATCTCGTCATGTTGACACACGGCAAAACGAAAGGACGAACGCCTCCAAGAACAACAGTTGCCGTCGTTCCGTATCAAACCTTACATCAGCACATAAATAAACCAAGGCGAACCAAATACACCAAATCCGCACAAATGACGGACTGGACAAGTGCAAAGACAACAAGAGGCAGATGACAAGTTCGTGTGGAGGGAAAACAAAGGGGGGAGGGTGGTGGTGTTCCACTGGGCGATCAAGTGTATCACCCTTACCCTTGACCTTGTGATTAGAGGTCACGTTCTCACAGGAAAGTGTAGAGCTGGCCAATTATCCCAATGACAAGTGACTGCATACACGTACTTGTGGTTAGTTTGTACCTACAGTATATGGTATCTAACATGTGGTCCATGCAGTTTTTTCTCACCAGTAGCGTATGCAAGGTCTGTGTCTGACCGTAATATCTAAAACAAAAATCATTATCATAAGCTTGTAACGCAAGGTCAGCGGAAAAAAAATACCAGAAATTATAGTTGTTGACAGTACGTGAAAATGGTTACGATTTTTCGGGTTTTAGCCCCCCTCCCTTATAACACATATTAATATGTATTTATTTGAAGACATTTTCTAATATTTTGATGTAACGGTTAGATAGATTCACAAGTCAGACGAAGATTAGGCCGAAGTTCACGGCAATTCAGGACAAAGGTCCCTGTAGCCAGCACAACAGATGTGGCTGACTGCGCGTGGTAAGACGATTTGTGGCTTGTTAATACTTTGATGGACGGGGGCTTCCTGAATGGAGAGACTGTTCGCGACTCGCAGCTTGCCCGGGACCCGCACGTGTTCCACATTTGTACCGAAGACCAAAACGACAGTGCTACACAGCTTCCCCAACTCAATTCTTGCCGGTCCGAGGCATGATTCCAAACGCTCCGAGGCATAATTCCAACCGCTCCGAGGTATGATTCCAACCGGTCCGAGGCATTTCCAACCAGTCCGAGGCATAATTCCAACCGCTCCGAGGCATGATTCCAACCGGTCCGCGGTACAATTTTCTTTACGCACCGCGACCTGATTCTAACCGTTCCTCGGCAGAATTTTCTGCCCTACGCGCTGACCTGCGTTCCTCGACAGCGGCACAGTCCCCTGTCCCCCACGCTAATACAGTGGACGATCCCAGGTGGGTCAAGGGTCACTCGTGTTGTGAATGTGTGGTGAACGCCAGTCAGGTCGTGTTTTTCAGTGCTTCGTTCTGACTATCACCGTCTCTAAAAATACGTGCGTACAAACTAAAAGGAAGCCCTGATTGTCAATATCAACTACAATATCAACTACAATCGACGGACAATTGGCGTTAGATATTCCTTTTTGCCCCTCCCGTGTCAGTAGATCGACTGAAAGGATGATATAGTGGGCGTTGACCGATCCCGTCAAGTACAGCTGTTGTTGCAACAACCGTGACAGCAATAAAACCGGCTTGGCTCTGTTTAAATTATGATATTAAAGTTCAAGAGACCTCAAACCTGACACTGTCAGTGCTACGGACTATAGTATATATATCATATGAGTTGGCGGTGTACTTGACGGGATCGGTACGCATCCTTCTCTTCCTCAGCTAGCTCTCCTTTTATATAACGTTATACTATAGCTTGCATTTTGTTTCTGTGTTATTTCAGATTCTGAACCTGAAATAAACGGACCTGTCTCGCAGGACAACTTCCTACGGTGGCAAAAGTTCAAGTTGGCCACGTTTTTTTTTAGTCCTTTCAGCATATCGCATGGTCGAGTTATTTGATGAAAGTTCATACATGGACAACACAGACTACTAGTAACAGATAGCATTTCTATAACATTCGATTTCATTCATGGCTGGGGCTATAACAGGATTTTTCCGTGACTGAACAAGAATATCTTTTGTATTATCGACCGTATGTTTCTGTCAATGAATTTTATGGCCAATATCTAATGTGCATATTACACAACATTGTTTTGTGGTGAACGTGTGTGTGTGTGCTGGTAGCAATGTTGAGTCCACGACAGGCAGATTTCTAGAGGGGTCAACGCCCACTATATCATCCTTTCAGTCGATCTACTGACACGGGAGGGGCAAAAAGGAATATCTAACGCCAATTGTCCGTCGATTGTAGTTGATATTGTAGTTGATATTGACAATCAGGGCTTCCTTTTAGTTTGTACGCACGTATTTTTAGAGACGGTGATAGTCAGAACGAAGCACTGAAAAACACGACCTGACTGGCGTTCACCACACATTCACAACACGAGTGACCCTTGACCCACCTGGGATCGTCCACTGTATTAGCGTGGGGGACAGGGGACTGTGCCGCTGTCGAGGAACGCAGGTCAGCGCGTAGGGCAGAAAATTCTGCCGAGGAACGGTTAGAATCAGGTCGCGGTGCGTAAAGAAAATTGTACCGCGGACCGGTTGGAATCATGCCTCGGAGCGGTTGGAATTATGCCTCGGACTGGTTGGAAATGCCTCGGACCGGTTGGAATCATACCTCGGAGCGGTTGGAATTATGCCTCGGAGCGTTTGGAATCATGCCTCGGACCGGCAAGAATTGAGTTGGGGAAGCTGTGTAGCACTGTCGTTTTGGTCTTTGGTACATTTGAACTCAGGGTGGTCCCGTCAACAGGGAGAATCATTTTCAACCCGTTACCTTGGCAACGGTTCCTCTGAGGGGGCTCACGAGTCACTTCCTTGCACCAAGTCTCTTTTTCACTTCTGAACGGCCCTTGTTCTGAACCACTGAAACTTTTCCGGGCCGGGGTCGTTCCCCTCTGCTATGTTTTTCTCATAAGGTTATAAAATTGAAGATTTGTGGGTAGGAAACAAAAGAAGCTGTCCTTGACTTTGTAAAACACATATTCACATAACTAGAGAAAAAGTTTTCGAGCATCCAACTCAACGATCACAGCTGGCTCAGAGTCTATACTCAGAGGGTGTGTGGTAAAATTTCATTTGGGGCATGTTGGCACTAGAGCCGAGGAGCTGGCCTGTGAAGGCCCTTGAAACATTCTGGCATCCATGATCATCCAGGCTAGGTCAAAGGAGAATCCTCGAAGGAAGATCATGACTGTTGAGTTATAGCCCAAGTTACTTAGTGCAACACAATTTGTACAATTGTACAAGGGATGTGTTGTGTCATTAAACGTCGTCTACCAAACAGTTTTTTAGCTTTGGACATATATGTTTTGGTATGGTACTACTTCGGTTTGACCGTGCATATGTGTGATGTGTTGGTCACTGTGTGATGTCTTATGCACTGCCCATGTTTCACCTGTAACTATATAAACTTGAAGTTTCTGTCCACACGGCCAAACTTGCAAACGATGCAATGAACTGCGAATCAAGGATGTGCACTCGGTGTACCTGTTGACACACCTGTATTCATGAGCAAAATAAAAAATTGCTGCAGTTGAACATTTGCGAAACGAGGTGAACACCGTGAGAACAGGACAAAAAGATGAAACTGCGTGAGTGAGAGTGTTGTCGGAGAGCGAATGTTGTGAAACGCAGCATGATAAAGAAACATAATTTAGATAATCTCATCTAACAAGGTATATAAGAACATGATGTGATTTTCTTTAAAATAGCCTCGATGCCACACTGTTTCCTGGGCCTATACAGACCAACACCTCGGCTCTAGGGCCAACATTCAGGTTATTCCCTGTGTCTCATCAGGGTCTAACTGAGGGGGAGCCTGTCCATGGGCTAAGGGAGATGTCGGTACGTGGTAAAATTTCCTTTGGGGTATGTTGGCCCTAGAGCCGAGGATCGCGAGCTCAGTGTGGCCAGTGTAGGCCCTGACACCCAGTCTGACTCCCAGGCTAGCTTTGAAACTGAGATTTTGGTCTGCGGAAAATTAGGAAGGTCTCCGTCGGGTCGGGTCGCTATCCGGTGACCCGCTTGGTGTGAGTTTGATATCTCGGTCGGATTAATTTTTCTCACGCTGAATGATCCTGTGTGAGTGACAGAGGTGTGATGGTGTAGGGAGATAGCAAACGACCATCAGGAAGTCGTTACACTCAAACAGCCCCGTTCGGAACCATCAACGACCTCAAAAGAAGATCTTGAAATGAAACGGTTCCATCCTAAAGGGAAACTCCCCGCGCCCTGGAATTTCGGGGGAGGCTTGCGGCTGACAAATGGGAGATGTACCGAACATGTTGCCGACACTTGTGCTGAGACTGTAGCAATGTGTTCCGTCTCAAACGCACAGTCAGGAGTGTTGGCTAGGGGCGCAGGAGGGGGGGTAGGCAGCCCCCCGGGTGTCCCCCACCCCCTGCAAGCTCATCCAGCATCGCCGGACCTTACTACCCTATCGATATGTCGATAAGGCGATAATAGAGAATTATGCACCGTCAAGTTGGTGCGAATCACGTTATTATAGACTCCGGAGTCAATTCCGCGACAACGCGAGAGAGAGGAACTGTGGATTTACACGGTTGGTAGTGGCAGGAAGTTTGCTCACAACATGGTGAGATATTTATTTTCCCACCCACAAAAACAGACATGCCCACAAGCCACACAGATCGTAAAGAACGTCTAGACCTCGCTACATCTTCTTCACACATGCTCTTGGTCTATAACCTCAGAATTTTATTGACATTTAATTTGGACTTGACAGAAATGGTAAGAAAAGTTTCTTTTCTCATCCATTCGAAAATCAGGCCAACAAAACGAATGGAACGAAGAATTGTAGATCTTAAATTAAAACATGCAGAGGAGTATCGAGAGTAAAAGTGTTGTAAAAACATACGATCTCCTTGTTATTTGTTCATGTCGTTCAAATCGTTTATAGTTTATGTTAGCCTAGATAATAACAACAGTGTTCATAACCTGCGAACAAACAATGTTGTTCATTTTTACAAGCAGTGTGTTCTGTATTCAGGTTTTGGACTAGATACTTCTGGTTTGAATCAACTTTGTTTGAAGCTGTAAATTGTGCGATAAAAGTTGATTAGACGCTAGATTTGCCCCAAATTGAAGTCTACGTACACATAACCCTGGGGTCTTCCCCCTCCCACAACAACATCTGTCCATGTAACATAATAAAACGTCGCGATGCGGGCATCTCAGAGGGGACCAAATTGAGGCAATTTGAGGGGAGGGATGGGGGAGGGAAGGCCGCACGCTCCTGGGTCATAAGAAAACAAAGATGAGCCGAAATCTTGGAGAAGACGGGAGATCGCTTTACCGTCCTGCCGTGCACAGCTGCTTAGCATGGACAGATGGGGGAGGGGGAGGAAGGGACGGGAGGGTCGTGTGACGTAATTAGTGGGCCAGGAATGCGGGAGTTTGGTACATGTGGACTCGATACGTCACAGAAAAGTCAGCCGTTAGGACAGTGTTTCACCCAGTCAGCTGTTGTCCACGGTCATTATGGTAGAGACAACTGGGCGACTGTTCCCAATTACGAAGGAGAAGCATCATCGACGGAACAAAAAATACAGCGACTTTCTTACGGTAAACTGCAAACTACAAAATAGAAATAAAAAAATAATCTTACATCCATAATAATATTCGTAATATCGTGTAACAATTAGGTAGGTGTAATCGTGGGTTTCGGTATCTTTCCTGATACAAAATAGTATTTTATGTATTAAACTATTTTTGCATGGTGAGAGTTGTCACATCTAAATCTGCTACAGCTAAGGCATCGAGTCTCTTGAAATCAGTTGTACTTGAGCAAAGAAATGAGAATAACGAATTACGTAAGACATATCTATGGCATTACATGAAAAAATGGAATTCATTTTCAATTTGCTTTGTATGATGCTTGGTTTGGTACACTGTACTTAGATTTTCTTTTCGTTCTAAACCTGAACCTGTACATGTGAAGATGATATAGCATCGTAACTTGTAATAGAGGTGAAGACATAAACTAGTGTGTGTAGTATGGCGATTGTTATAAGGCATCGTTATATCCTTGGTTATAGCATAACATACTGGTGGATATATAACAATAGATTATGAAATCATAAAGTAAGGCATGGTAAGATATGTATTTTGTTGAATCATTATTTTGTTCAAGTTGGAAAATAACATAACATAACACTAATATAACATGATATCTCATATTTCCGTATTGTCATTCTTAGTCTGTCATATGTAACATGATCCGTATGACATCCACAGTGCACTTGACCTTTGTTCCCAGTGTGCCCCCTCGTCCCCACATATGACGTCACACTCTATGGCTTCACACCAACATGGCGGCCCGGTCACACATATTACATAACTTCGCAAGGTCGTGGCGACTTTTGTGGGAAATGGTTGCGGGGGCAGTTCTCTTGGAACGCCTCGTGACTGTCATATTAGCGTTGACTTGACAAGGGATGTGCCTCAATGGTTTCCCATCCGAAAACCCAAACTCAGCAAAAGGTACATCTTCATCAAGCTCAATAGAAGCTGCCTCATGGCCCAGTGTGGTTTGCTCCCATTTCTTAATCAAAAGATTTTACTATGTAGAGATGTGCAAAAACTGTCTAACTTTGTACGAGTGCTATTTGGCACAATACTAGTACATGTATAGTGGGAAAAGTCCCCATCATCATCGATTTCTGCGTTTTCCAGTTTTATTGAACTTTATTCCACAGAATGTTGACTGGCAAGTCCGTGCCCGATGGCTAATTGCTAGTAACGTTATGTAGACTTGGGAAACATACAGGTGACAAGGACAAAGATTGACATTATTGTAACAAAATTCTAAGTCAAAAACTAGTACCGGCTACATCTAGACTAGTTTGGCAAGTTGGCTTCTTCTTTGGAAGCAGGGGAAGAGATAGAAGTTCCGAGTACAACGGGAATTGTATAATTTTCTTCAAAACATCACACGCACATAGTCTAATAATACCCGAGGTCATCGATTTCTGTAATCCGCATTGCAAAGGTGACTTGCCCGTGAGAACTATCTGCATGACAAATGGGCTGTGCATTTTCCCTATCCTCACATCCCTGTTGATAACACGTATGACAAGATTACGTGGCAATGGCGAAAGAGGGCGTGATGGTTCCCACATACTACTTCTGGACAAGCAGTTGTCAATACTTAAGAATTAATCAAAGATCGTTATATCAGTAGAATTACATCTAACCGGTGCTGTTTGTGTGACGTCATCAGGCCGCAATGACTTTAATTATATGGATGACATCCGCGCGCGCATCTATTTTCGTACTTTTCCAAAAAAAACGAGTTTGCGAACACAGTGTTAAATTGTACCAAAAAAAGGCTGCAAAATGAGCAAATATATGCCGTGTATTACAAACTTGAAGAATCGAAAACGCACATTTATGTCGTAGAATGCCTATTTTCCTGTATTTTTCCATGTCTAAAATGTACTGATTTTGGACATACTCCTTTTAACTGTGAAATGTAAGTAAGTTGGAAAATGCGTTACGAACCCTTAGCGAAGTCAAAGAAGATGTGAAAGAACAAAAATATAACGTTAGCTAGTTTATCGTTTGGTATACCACATTCTGTGTGTTCAGTCATTCAATCACTTGTCTAACCTCCCCGATGATATGATGTCATAATGAAGGCAAATCTTTTTCCAAACTTTTTTTTGCACGCTCGCATCAGTTTCGGGATGCCCAGAGGATGTCATCCATATAATCAACTCCGAGTATAAAGGACTAATGGAAAATATAGTTGCTGTTCGTTTACTGTGGAGTGTGGACAGAATGCCCCTTTGGATGTTTACCCCATCATATTCGTAGTCTCTATTCTTGTAAAACATAAAACAGGATCTGCTTGTTGTCACAACTTCATTTTCGGACTGTTACTCGCGGTCATTGCAAGTTCATTGTACATGATGTTACTATTGATAGATCATATTGTGAGAGATAGTGTATCCTGATGTGGTAAACGGCTTAGCTCGGAGAATCCTGTGTATGTTTCCTTTGTAATTCCTTGCCACATGTTTCTGAGCTGTATGAGGAGTGAGTTGGCGGTACTGGCGTCAGTGGAAGACCCCCAGAAGTGGGTGTTGGGTGACCGGGAAAAAGGGAATTCCCGGCGCCAACTGTCTGGGTGTCACGTGTTCCCCCGGCCCGCGCTACCCTGGGGTCGAGAGGCGCTCGTAGAGTTCACGGGTCATGCCGAACCTCGTTCCCGGCCCTGAAGCTCCATTTGCCGTATCCTTGTCAAATATGAATATGCGGAGAGCTCCGGGGCAATATTCGAAATAAAATAAAACAGGGTCTAAGTTACAATGGGGTCCCCTGTCACAGTTCCAGCTTTGCGATATCAACACCTATCTTGTTTTTTTTTTGTTATTTTCAAATTCAATGCGTCGAAGTCAGAACCTCTGTGCGGTGTTCTTCCAACAGACCTGATAATGTCATCAAAGTCAAGGACAACAGCGCTCTGGGATTTTTGGATTCTCTTTCATTCCTATGTCCATGCCTTCAGCGTTGACACAAAAACCCTTCCTTATGTTCCTATTATTTCATTTATTTGTTGTTACGATTATGAAAATCAGTTTATTGTTATTTTGTTCCAATATTATACATTTATCTAAGATCGTTAGTTTCATCAATGTGCTACTCCAACTGATGTATATTTCTACGCTGTTTCCAAACGATACTCTTTCATCTATGTTGCAATTTCTGGCAGGATCCGCGATATTTCGTTGTCTTACTTTGTTTGATAATACTACGAAAATTCAAATTCAATAATTCTGAAGAACATCATTTAAGGGATCAAAAGGAACTATCCAGATTTCAGCTTGCTAAATATGGTACATGTTCCGGCCCCTATGAATGCTTTCATTCCTCTCATCATTGCTGAACTTTTCGCTGTGTCTTCGGCCACGAGACCCCTCTGCCAAGTTTGGCCCTGCCTGCCGCGTAAGGCTAACCCCCGCCCATGTTCCGGCCTTTATGGGTGTTTTCATTCCTCTGTATTGCTGAACTTTTCGCTTCGTCTTCGGCCACGAGACTCCTCTACCGAGTTTGGCCTGGCCTGCCGCCGGTAAGGCTAACCCCCGCCCATGTTCCGGCCTTTATGGGTGTTTTCATTCCTCTGTATTGCTGAACTTTTCGCTTTGTCTTCGGCCACGAGACCCCTCTGCCAAGTTCGGCGCGGCCTGCCCCGTAAGGCTAACCCCCGCCCATGTTCTGGCCTTTATGGGTGTTTTCATTCCTCTGTATTGCTAAACTTTTCGGACACGAGTCCCCTCTGCCAAGTTTGGCCCTGCCTGCCCGGTAAGGCTTACCCCCGCCAGGCCGCTCGAGAAGCGAGGGTCTTGCTGCATAAAATACTGTCAAGTTTGCATTCCATCAAAGTTTAAACTGTTCAATTTCAACTAATGAAAACACGTAGCCCATCCTCCAAGACGTAAACACAACCCAATGTGCTTTTCAGCTTTTGCGTGGATAGATGGCAGCTAACCAATGATGCTGATAGTGTGGCCTTCTTGCTGCAGAATACAGTCATTTTTGCATTTCATCAAGCTTTGTCTTCGGACACGAGACCTCTCTGCCAAGTTTGGCCCTGCCGCCCGGTATTAAAGGCTGACCCCCGCCAGGCCGCTCGGGCCAGACGCGTGGGCACGTGTGTCTCATCCGTCACTCCGAACCGTCTCTGCGGTAGAGCTGGGAAGAGCAATGGGTGTCATATGGGTGGACTCCTTCCGCAAATAGATAAATAGGAGAGCGACAGGCGATCCCAAACTTTGCGAATGTTGCTTGTTACGATGGTAAGATGCACCGGATTGGAATGAAGAAGTGAACATACGTCCTGTTGGCGTTTGTAGTTATGATATAAACAGTTATCATACCTGTGAAATACGCACACAATACCCGAAAGAAGAAAAATAGCTACTGACCACTTTTTGAAATACAGGTACAAAGATTATCTGTGGTGACGTTGATGTAACTGTAAAAGTATTCATTTCGCAGCAGATAGGAGTTTTTAAGCATCGTTATTTCATTATCTACGCGCTGGTGGTGAACTTACATGACCTGCAATTGTCACGGTTTTAGTATGAATGATCGAAGCAAATGTGCCACCGTCTCGGAGATATTAAAAACTGTGTTACACAACTTGACTATAAAGTTACCGCATCATTTTGTTCTGGGCCAACTTCTTTGAAAGAAGATCATTTGGCATCACACATACAACAACAAACGTTAACTCGGATTCTTAATAGCTGTCAGGACGACAACGATTTATACAATTTCCACATACCATCAGCGGCTTTCAAAATATTCTTAGAATAATCTATAAATATGAATGAGTGACGGCGCGAGCTGGATGGGTCAGGCCTGCTGACATTCTCCGCGGACCTCTCAGAGAGCAGAATCCGGGTCCTTTTTCAATTTTTATGACCCGGATGACACTTGAGCAGCAGGTGCTGGGGGCCATGCGGAGAGCAGAGGACCACCGTTTCTACAAGTAATCCGTTTTTATTGCTGGGATCTTCCTGTACTTTCAACAACTTTCAACATGCATGAAACAGCATGCTAACAACATCAAAGGAAAAACAATGTTCTTAATATACCACCGGGTTTAGAGGACTCCCTTGTATTAAAATGCCTATGTTAGTTTACAATAATAAACTATCTATGGCACACTTGTATAATACAGAAATATCTCCTGCAAGCGTTGTTTGTATTTTATACGGGTTATGTTCTTGGGTTTATATGTTGTTCAAATTTCTCAACGTCTGTCGAAGTCACGCGCTGGTGGAAAGTTGAGAATTATCATCCGCAAACTTTGATCTGTGCAGATAGGATTTTGTCGAGATTGACAAGCAGATTAGCGACCCTTGCGACAGATAAATCTTCTGGCCAGACTTGTTATCCGACAATATATTCAGTAACGCTCTACCATGGCTAATAGTACGTGCCTCTAGATCTTTCCACGGAGCCTCTAATGCTTTTCTGTTTTTCTATTTCCATTGCACTTAGCCGGGCAGGTCAAGTCAGGCATGCGCAATAAAATGTGGAGGGGGATCGGGTTTCAGCAGGTGAAGCCCAGATCTCGTATCGTGGTACCTGAAGTCTCGCGAGGAATGCGCGGATCGCGAACTGCTGCCGAGAATTGCCGACCTCTCCGACACAGGACCCATGGATTCCCGTTTCTGCATCCTCCTGACGAATATATTTCACTCCGACTTTCCTGTTCTTTTAAATTGTTGACGAAAATCTCTACCTGGTCCCTTTTTTCTCCTAACTTCTCCAAATGTCAGTTGTACCAATTCAATAAATTTGAATATTTTCTTTTCAAACTGTCGTTATATCACTTGTCTTTTTTACTTCCACAATAACAATATAAACGTGTTGTAAGTTTAAAGATGCTTCAAATTGACAACAAATACAAAATTTCATCCTTCAGAATTTTAAAACAACATGAAGCGACAAACAACATCAATCGGAATTTTATTGCAATCATGTTTAAATAAATGTGTTCATATCTAAGCTCCAACTCAACTTCTTTCTGCGCGTAGCTTCCCAATGACATATGTCGTAACAAATACTCGACGATTTTGCACCCTTGACAGAACTTCTTAAAAGTGACTGTAAATGTAATAATCAGTAACCGGTCCTTATACGGGTGGTTCAGTGGAACTGTTATGTCCTGACTTGACCTGGCAAGAGCCGTCCCCTATACCACCCAGACTGACCACTAACCCGCCATTTTCCAGCCTTTGAAAGAAATATGTCGCACAATTTAGGAGGATATTTTCTTTACCCCTTCACAAACAAATCGGCGTGTTGACTGTTATCCTTAATATCCAAGTGTCAGTGTACAAAAATGGAGGGTTAGGTACACACTGTGCAGTCCGCATAGTTTGGTGCACGTCCGTTCCTGACAATATACGGGCGGGCCCATGCCTGGGATGAAATCTAAGCCGCTACATTGCATAGTTTGCGGCCGAGTGTCCTCGTCAAAATAGCCGGGTCAGTAAAATAAATATAGAACCTCTGTGGGGTGCTGAATATGAAACTCTGCTGAAAGCAGGCTTACGTCCATCAAATATGATGTACCAAGACTGGTGTTTAAAAGTGCCCTAATGTATAAAAGTGCCCTGAAAGTCATTTTATTAGCTATCCTAGTCGCATGTAATAGCCCTTATTATTCTACATTTATTCCATTGACCATAGCTCAAATCAACAATTATTTGACCATTTTTATTGTCATTTATTACTTTTCCATGTATTGTATGTATTACTTATTTCTTCTTTATTGTTATGTTAAATCTTAGAGAGAGAGTGAGAGAGAGAGAGAGAGAGAGAGAGAGAGAGAGAGAGACATGTTTTGACATGATGATGAAGTTCTGTGTATGTTTGTATTTGTGAATAGCTGCCCCCCCCTCACCCAACCTTTCACTATGTATAACGATTGTTATGCTTTCCGGTAGCAATATTCAAGCAGCCATATTAATTTTTTTAAACATATCTATAAGTACAGTTTATGAGTAAAATTAAAGTTACATCAGAGAGAAAATGTGATAAGCTATATGTACAATTGAAAAATCTTTTTTTGGCACAAACAATCTACAGACGCTTTGGGTTGTCTTTAATACGATTGATGCTACTGCCCAGTACCCAAGAGAATCCTATCGTGAAACAACGGTTGATCCACAAATGTGTTGTAATATGTTAACTGTTACGTTGATGAAGGTCAGACATCCAGGTAATAAGATACGCCAAAAATAGTTACTCAAGCAACTGGATAAAATTTGAAACGGTCAGACGTTTCAGACAGCATCCGCTATTTTTCATCATATATTATTCTATATTATGTTATATATTATGTCAACTGTTATTATGCACGAAGCAAAAGTATCTATTCAACAAGACCTACATGAAAATTAAAGATAAACCAACTGTTAAATTTCAAAGCTATTTCAAGAGTTGCAACTTGCAAACTGAGTACATTGGGTTGAAGATGATTTATACTCATGGCATTGCGATTGCACAGAAAACTGAAAGAAAATACTGTCGTTTTTGCATTTCATCAAGCTTCGGACTGTTCAACTGAAATTCACTGAATAGACCACATTAGTCCATCCCCCACCACACAACACACAGCCCGATTTTGCTTCGATGCTTCAAGCGGCACTGAGAGGATGCATGACAGCTTACTTCATGAGTTCATCTCTCGTGTGATTGGCATTGTGGCGTTCTCATTCGTCGTGTCTATAGAGAAAAACGAGGTTCTTACAGCGGAAAATACTGTTGTTTTTGCCTCCATTCATCAAGCTTTGAACTGTTCAATGACAACTGACGAAAACACATCACATGCACACACTCTGATTTTGCTTTGAAGCTTTTGTAGAGGATGTAAGACAGATGAATATGACTATGTGATGCTGGCATTGTGGCGTTTTAATATTCTCCAAGCAGAATGTCTTAGTAAGAGAAGCGAGGTCATCTGGCTGCAGAAAATACTGTCATTTTTGCATTTCATCAAGTCAAGATTTGAACTGTTCAATGTCAACTAAAGAAAATACGTAGCCCATCCTCCAACAAGTAAACACAACCTAATTCTGGTTTAAAGCTTTTGCGTGGATGGATGGTAGCTAGCCATCAATCTATCATATGATCCTATGATGTTGGCATTGCAATTGTGGGATTCTTCAGAAAATACTGCCATTTATACATTCCAACATATATTCCAACAAGCTTTGAATTGTTCAACATTAAGTTGTTAAATGACGAAAACACATCCCCCATCATATACATGTACACACAACCCAATTTTGCCTTGAAGCTTTTTAATACAGAAACTAGCTTCATCTTAAATGTGATACTGGCATTGTACCGTCGCTATGAAGAGACGCGAGGTTCTTGCAGCAGAGAATGCTGTCGTTTTTTCATTTCAGCAAGCTTTGAGTTTGAACTGTTCAATGTCAATCCAACAAGGAGGTTTAAAATCCATCGAAATAAACACGTGCCCACCCCTACCATACAACCCTAGCCCTCCCCTCCACAAGAGGCCCGTGCCTGTACTGTAGCAGACATATGGGGATCGCATTCTGCCGAGATGTCTGGAAACCAAACGTGACATTTTGGGCCGGGAGACTCCGGGAGAACCGGGCCTGATGACAGACGGGAGACCGGAGACCGTTTTCACGGGTGACATTTTATGCCTTCTCCGAGGCAAGGTCTGGGATCGCCATCACGGACCACCACTAAACGTGATATTACTGATAATGGATGTGTCCCTGTGGGACCGAGGGCCATTACCCCGCCTTGCCGAGGTCAACAGTCGTGCCACCGGCGCTGATATATTCACCTTGGCGCCGAGGTGGGTCCTGACAACGCACCCCATTCTTATACCATCCTCGATAATACTCGTAGAATGGGGACCACCATCCATCGATACATATCGAGGTAGCATACTAATCCGCTATGCTGGCATACACCATCCTCGAGAGTATAGCGAGTCGGGGTGATGGTGACCTACTCTGGCGGGGTCACCGTCCTCAAAGTGTATGCTGGGAGTGACTAAAGGTCGTCCGATTTTCCAATATGGCGGCTTAGTGTACCGTGTTCAGTATTCCGCCTTTTGGACCAGAACAAACATCAAGAAGTGTACTGCTTCGAGATGTTTACAGTATCAACCTTTCAGAAATTCGCGTTTTGTTTCTGAGACTCTGCTTGTCTTTCATCAACATCGATCGTGCCGATGACATGATCGGATGATCCCAGATCCAACCACCAGACGCAGCCTTTATGCATTAGGTTTGTTTGTTTGTTTGTTTTATTTACCTTCGCCAAGGTTAGGTTTCTGGTAGCGTTTTGGTATGTATGTTTGTATATATGTATGTATGTATGTATGTATGTATGTATGAATGAATGAATGTGGCAAAACGTGCCGCAAAAGTATCAAAGTAACGGGTTCCTCACTGGACATCCAGAATGGAAGAAAGTTCGTAATTAGCTATAGAAATCCAGGGACGAACGGCTTCATTTCCTAGTACTGAAGCCCCCTCATAAAATATATGAACTCCGCTCATCACTCGGTTGATGAACAGCATAATTGAGAAGGCCTGGAAGTATTGCATTGTCTCAATGACCTGCAGTGGCCCCTTCTCTCCGAAAGGAAGAGGAACGCCCGCCTGCAGAACGACGTCCAGACAGTCCTCTTTCTTCCCACGGACAGCTGCAGAGTGGAACTCCTTGCCTGCAGAGATGGTGGCTGCCCCCTCCCTCGCGTCTTTCAGGGACAGGGTGACCCACCTCCACTAGACCCAGCTAGACATTTACACTAGACACCTTCCCCCGTCACAACTGGTACAGACAACAGAAACCATCCCAGTACCAGCACTACCTGTCAAGCGCAGCAGATTCATCAACATGTTGATGTTGGCTGCCGAACCACAAAGAAGAGAAGAAGTAGAGAAGTCGGCCTCACCTTTTTCTACGAATCATATCAATATAAACACAGACAGTCTTCTCAAACCAGCCCAGGGGCGCACCCGGGGTAGTCACCATCTTAAATTCCAAACTCTCAACGCCCAGACAGACACATACAAACATTCGTTCTTCCCCCGTACCATTCCACAATGGAACGCCCTGCCTTGCACGGTTGTATCGGCTCCCACCGTTGAGTCATACCGTGCCAGGCTGGAGGCCTGCCTGCCTTAGCCTGGGACCTCCTCAACCCACCCCTACTTTGCCCCTTGCGGGGTTATCTGGGGGGGTAACCCCAAGGAGGTTTTATATAAAACCTCCTTGGTAACCCCAATGATGATGATGATGATATTTGGTATGTGAGTGGTGAGGCCTGGAAATTGTATAATGATGCCGCCCACCATCCTGGATCGTTATATAACTTATGTATAGTAATAGTATACTTCCATGTATAATACAAGCAAAATTTGCCCTTTATCTGGAGTCATATATGAACATTTAAAGGTAAACTGTACTGTCTGCTTTGCCCTGAATTAGAGCTCTGTCTAGAAACATGATGATAACATTAATTTGTTAAAACACTTGCATTTATAAGCTTGTTGAAAAATGAAAGTTGATAGAGACCCCACTGGAGGCGTTGTCTGACTAATCAACCATTGTGACACGTTGATGAAGGTTAGACATCCAGGTAATAAGATACGCCAAAAATAATTACTCAAGCAACTGGATAAGATTGTGACTCCAACCATTGTGACTCCAACCATTGTGACATTCATGTCAATCCCCATGTCCATTTGTCTTGCTATACCCGTTTAATTTCTTGCTGTACCTTTTGACTCTTGCCATACCGTACCCTTTTTTTTCATACCTAGACATACCTGACGTCCGGGTAGTGTAATGCCCAGAACCCAGAGGTAGTGGTTTCGAACCCGGGTACGTCCCCCAGGAAATTCAATGGAGTTCCAATGTTTGAGGAAAGCCACATCTCAAGCAAGTAAAAGAACCCACCCCTAGCTTATATCGAAGACTTAGAGGACCTTCCTACTATTAGTGTGAGTGGATCAGATAAATCTGTCCAGATATTCAGTACAAATCTGGTGTGTTACGTATATGCCCTGAGATGGTTTACCGGGTATGCAATACAAACCCTGTACGGTAACATTACACAGCCCATATAGCTGAGACCAAAACAAACCTTCCTGACCACTCTCTCAGCCATGTGCCATTGTATGAATCATGCCTAATCTTGAGAACAATTATTCAAACATGAACACTCCAGACCGCATCTCACTTAACAGTAATTTTTTGTTGCAAGAATTGATCTCAATATTGCTTTGGGCGTGATTTTTAAAAGTTACAATGGCACTCGGCAGAGAGGTGGTTTGATAAACAGTAGGAATGTTAGCTTGACCGTGCATAGGCCATATGAGACTACATGTATCATTTGTCATACAGGGTATCTAGATATAGACACGAGTTTTGAGTAACAACTCACTATGACTATAGACTATAGCTATGACTATGTCCTTCATTTGGTACATCTACATCTACATCTAGGGAACCCCCCAAATAGCCCCTTCAGGGGCAAAGTAGGGGGGGAGTTGAGGTCCCGGGCTAAGGCGGGCAGGCCTCCAGCCTGGCAGGGAATGACTCAACGTTGGGAGCCGTCGCAACCTTGCCAGGCAGGGTATTCCACTGTGGGATGGTGCGGGGGGAAAAATGAGTGTTTATAATTATATGTGTCGGTTCTTGCGTGAATGGTGTGAAACTTGAGGTCGTGGCTTCCCTGGGTGCTCCCCTGGGCTGGTTTCAGCAAACTGTAAGTGTCTGATTGTTAACAAGTTTGTAAAAGAAGGTGGTACGACATAAAATGACCGAATTATCAGGTACAGCAAGAAAGGAGTTTCAGGGTGGTGCACATGCATGCCCTCCTCTAACTGACTATACTAATTACTATAGACAAGCCCAGCATAATATCACTGTCAAGGAAATTGATCATTGTATATGACAATATATTTTGTCATATTTTGGAATCACCCCTTTTACTTTTTAAAGTTTATTTGCCATCATCACCCCCCAATATGTTTACTACCCTGTACGACATATGTTTACGACCCTGTACGACATCTAATATCTATTCCCACAGTAGTCCATCATGAACTTGGTATTGTGACCGTCACTGCACACCACTGGTTCACCCTAATGGCCAAGAATAACATGAATTTGTTTGCTGATAGTCAGATTCAGATAATCAGATATTGTGCTCCAAATTTTCACTGAAAGGAGTTCTAAACTCCAGGAAGGGGGTGTTATTTGTCAATGAATGATAATATTAGGAAGTAAAAAATGCTACTTTTTCAAATTCTACTGAACTTCCCAAGTAATCTCTGATTAAACAGAGGCATCTCAGCCTATGACTAAGATTGAGTACCTAGCTTCGGTTAGGGACGTCCCTCGGATAGAACGTTAAATGGAGGTCCGGTGTTTGAGGAGAGCCACACCTCAAGCACATTAAAGAACCCAATACACTTATTGAAAAGAGTAGGGTCCTTCCTGGTGTGTGTGGATCATACTAAATCTGTCCAGATATGCTGAGCTTGTACAAACCTGGTGTGTTACGCCTTGATGCGGTTTACCCGGTATGCAATACAAACAAACAAAAAACAATAACAGACCTGAATTGAAGATCCTAAAGCTGTTGTTTTTATTCTAGTCACCTTCCACATACATGTATGTCTACCTGTTACTCATCCAGAGTATAAATTATAATTGCCCTTCAGTGTAGTGCATTACAAGCATGCAGTGGCACAGGTGTACATGCAGAAAGTATAGTTAAATCATATGAGAACTCTAACAGTGATAGGCTAAAAACCATCTCTTTTATGGAAACAATTCCAGGAAAGAGCAAATTTTCAAACATTCAGCTTAATATTTTTTGTTACCTTGGCCTAAAACTAGTAAAAGGTTATGTTTTTGTCAGCATTCCTGTGTGTGTCTGTCTGTCTGTGTGTCTCACGGTAACTTGAGAATGCCTTGTTTAGTGATAGTTTTTATTGATCTTGAGTTATGATATGCCACTTGTAGGGAACTTCGTCAAGTAACATTTTCATTTCTAGAATGGAGAGGGGGGAGTGTTATATTAATTCCAGTCATTTTTGACTATGATAAAGTAACGACTTTACCATTGTCTACTTTACAAAGCAGAAATACGTCCCAAACTCTATTCGTTGTCAATGACTTTGTAATACATGTACATTACCATGAATAGAATGCAGATGCCATTTTGTGTTGCAAAACAAATCATGTATGATGTAACATATGTGTGTGAGTGTGTATGTGTCTGTAATTGTGGGTGTATGTGTGTGTAATTGTGTGTGTGTGTGTGTGTGTGTGTGTGTGTGTGTGTGTGTGTGTGTAATTCTGTGTGTGTGTGTATGTGTGTGAATGTGTGTATATACTTGTGCATGTGTGTCTGTATTATATGTGTTTTAGTGTTTGCTTGTCATCTGCCAACCAGATGGCAAGACTGGCAGAGGATAGCCAGCAGGCATGGCAGGGGAAAACCTTTGCTGAACACTATGTTCCCCCTACGGATTACTTAGCTATGGCAGAAAATGAGTGTTTGTGTGAATATGAATGTGTGTGTGCACTGTATGGGTATGTTGAGGTGAATTTGAGTGACTTATGTTTGAGTGTGTGTGTGTGTGTGTATGTGTGTGTAGGTGTGTGTGTGTGTAGGTGTGTGTGTGTGTTCGTGTGTGGGGGGGAGGTGTGTGGGTGTGTCTGGTTGTGAGTGGACAAATTCAGCTTATCTAGAATTAGAGCTTCTGAAGAGTGATGAGTCACAGGGAAATGTGTGAAAGGCTAAACTTATGGCTATCTGCAAGGGAAAATTGCTATACAATGCTCTCTGTTATGTATGAGGTTTTTATTGTTGTCATACAATCACAAGACACAGATGCATTTCTGTGCCTATGATAAGCACTCAGCACTAGGCAATGCAGTGTAATCTAATTTGCTAACCTTCACCAGAATTATGTTCATCACAATTGTAATATTTTTGTGTTGTTGTTGCTATAGGTGCTGACAATATTCAACCCAGGCAGACCATCAATGTCATGAGATGACAGTGAACAAGAAGCTGATAATGTAGCAGTGGATTAACTGCTTCTCCATGAAGGCGCTATTCATTAACAACATGCAGTGAGGCAATGCAACGAGTCTGTACAAAATGTCAAATAGCTATTGGAAGTATACACATTTAGAAAGCTTTTCTGTAGTGCACTGTGTGTGTAATTGATTTGGCAATGGCTCTGATTCAGATGCTTTTGAAACTATTTGTATTGAAGATAAAGTAGAAACTGTCATGTTGTGATACAGTATCATTATTAGGACAAAATTTGTAATCTATTGCAAGAGAGCAAATTGCAACATGAAACAATGTATAGAAAAGTATACATACAGTATAAGTTAACAATGGTGACAGGTGGAACAAGTGACTTTTCTTTAAACTGCTACGTAATACAATCCATGGTTTTTTGGTATGACTTCAGGGTTGTGAGCAAGCATCCTACTTATTATATATCCCAAAACTATGTATGCTGTTAGTAACTGTAATTGTTCAAGTTTTTGACAGTTGTTTGTACCCACATATATATTTCTATATGCAATAACACAGTACATAGCAAAGATTATGAAGGGAGTGACATTGAACTGTATTGAAGTCATTTAACCTGCTAATGAATTTATTTTATTTTATTTTGTGCTTTAACTATAGAGCTTTTCACCATAAACTGTATGTGGTCACTGTCAGCAAAGTCTGATGTATGAGATGACACCTGATATGTGTGTTGCATTAGAATACTGACTCAATGTACATGTATTTCTTTTTCTTTCTTGATTAAAGTGTATGAATTTAAATAATTTGTGTTTGGGAATGCCTCTATAAGTAGCAACACCTGTACTGCGGTGCAATGTGAACCAGTCAGAATTCCCTTCAGCAAAATCACTTGTTGTGTAAAAAAGTTTTCTATTCAGTGACTAACTAACCCGATGAAACTATTCACGGATGAGATACTGATATTGTAGAATGCCAAAGTCAAAGAAAAAGCTTGAAAGAACAAACATGAAGTATTTTGATACACCATACTCTAAATTTTGTTCATTCTTCTTGAGCACATTATGAAGACATGCCAAACCTCTTTTCTTTATTTGCACGATCAGTTTCGAGGTTCCTAGAGGATGTCATCCATATACATGTACTTGTAATAGAATCAACATGGCCTTCATTTAAGCTGGATTTCTTAATGATCTACCCATATCAGTTTACATAGCTGTAATCAACAAGTAAAAGTTACCCTCATTTGCACATAAATCATTAAATACAAACACAGGATCCAAAAGAAGGTGTTGACCAAGTAGACAGTTCTTGATGTGGGATTCATCTTGCCAAGCTTTTTTCCTCTGCACCATCAAATAAACTGGTCTTTGAATATAAATCTGCTTTTGAAGTTTAAGTCCATGGACAGTTTTTGGATATGTGATACTGAATCTCCTGACAATACACAGGACTTCAAATTGATGTTTGTTGTATCACACCTATATATAAATAGAATACTGTATATAGAAAGATGATGATGATGATAGAGAGAATAAAAATGATTTCTTCGAAATTCGCTGGCATAGTTGTGTATGCTTATTTCATTGCTGAGGAAATTTTTGTTTATAGACATATTGACTGCAAGCGCCCAGAAAGCGAGACAACTGAAAACCTGTTTGTCAGACTCCAATGGAAAATTATGCCTATGCATTAAAATCGCGGTAGTTCATATCTATCTCGCTAGGAAAAAAGACGGCAACAATACATGCTAACAGCGCCAATTTGCACTTCATTCAATTGTCGCTAGAGGGAGCTAGTACCATAATTCATAGTTTTTTGTAAATATACTTAATGTAACGCATTGAAAAGGCTTTTGCACTATTGAAATATCAAAATATGATTTTTTACTAATTTTCTAGATCAACATTGATGAATAGAAGGTTTAAATTCGGCCAACAGCGCAAATAATACACTGCGTTTCTGTACACGACTGTATGGTTGAAAATAAAGACAGATAAAATGCGTATATTTTCGAGACGAGTGAGGGGAAAGCAAAACTATTAACAGGAATGATAGATCAACATATCAGCTTACTGTTGTGAAAGTTTCAGCGAAAAATATCATTTCCTTCTCGTTTTACAAAGAAAAATGGACTTCTGTCAGATGCGGTTCAAATCGACCTAGAATCGTCTATGCGAAAGATAGCCGTTGAAAGGCGACTTCGCTTTTGCAAGACATGGCCGTCTTGGATTTTCAGATCTCCCCTAGAAAACGACGGATTTCTCTCAAATCTTGCCCAAATGTCTATGGAAGCTTACTTAGTCCTTGTATGAATTCCCATGCGATCACCGCCATTGGTTTTTGAGTTATTAATAGTTGATTTTCGTTCATTAAATTATTGTTTTCTGGCAACATTTATGAATAAAAGTTTACATTTGTCCTAAAAGATTGAGTGCAAAAACACAGGAAGGAATAGGTGATACCACCGAAATATTTCTAGCTGATTTATATGAAAAATTCTGTCAATTTCACGATGTAAATCACTTAGTTGCGTCATTTTTATGATGTCGGACGGGGACTCGGACCTTTCGGTTTGGCACTTTTGACCGTACGTGCTCCATATTATTAATAACCAGTATCCTCGAGCAGAAACGTGGAATAGCAAAACTTCTAAAAGTACAGATAGATGGGCATATTGACCTACTTTTGTGGAAGTTTGATCTACAAATATCACTTCCTTCTAGTTTTATGAAGGAGAACTCTATTCCGTAAGTTAGACAAGTCGGAGAGCGCGCGGTTGGAGAGCTTTGCCCGGGACTACGTTGAGGGTTTCATAGCTCGCCTAGAATGCAAGGGGTCTAGCGCTATAACGTTTATTAGCATATTAATCTACTTTTATGAAAGTTTAATCGAAAAGTATCCCTTCCTTCTTGTTTTATGAATGGAAACACCCTTCACCATAATTCCGCAGGTTTTCGAAACACCGTGCCTATCACATGTACCTATCGGATATACATAATTTCGAAGTTCGTAGAGCAATCACCAAGATAAGAATATGTAGTCATAGATTAAATGTGGAAATCGGAAGATACCATAAAAGTCCCCGTGACCAGAGGTTTTGTCCATTCTGTCCAAATGAGATTGAAGATGAACAACACTTTATCCTAGATTGTCCACGATATCATGATAAGCGCTCAAAGCTGTTCAACCTTCTTTCCGCCTGCTCAACAGAATTTGATGCATTCCATTCTATAGATAAATTCAAATACATTCTAGAAGGAGACAACCCTTACTGTGTACAAATAGGTAAATATATCAAAGAATGTTTAGATCTTAGAACTAGTAGTGTAAGTGATAGGTGAATTTCGACATGTTGAAGTATTCATATACTTGTTATATTTGTACTAAGGTGAATTAATTTGTATCCCATTGTTATTGTTTGCATGTTTAGTTGTAGAAGACCTTACGGAAGTCGCTGTACTTCTGTTGTGTCAATAAAGATTTCACATGATACTCGACAGGTGTCAGATAGCTTTTCTGATCACCAAATTTATTACTAACTTCGCCAAAAAGCCATTTTCCTAGCGTTTGTACGTATGTTTGTATGTGGTTTAGCAGCATAAATCAAAAAAGCTATGCAACGTTGTCGAAAAAAAACCCTAATGTACAATGCACACAAAAGACATTGCAAACAATAGAGTGAATAAATCTTCAAATCTTTATTTGTTTAAACCAACATCGCAGAAGTACATAATTCATACAGATACATAAGGGTAATTCAGTTTTAATAGCTGTTCTGAAATAAATGTTACTAGTTCTCCTGTAATTCACTTTATCTTCACGGTAGCACAATTTCACGGTGTAAGCAAAATGCACATTTTCACTGAACTTTAACTTCACGGTGATGGCATGTGATTTACAGAATGGATGTGTGAAGGAATGATAAATAATCACAATAGTTTTTTTTACCGAGATGATAAGTTCACGGTACAGAGGTGACCACGAAAACAGTCAACACAAAGTTACAGTGAAAGAAACAAGAATAGTCTTATTGGAAAAGAAAACTTACAGTATTACACTTCGTACCAGCAAAATATAAAATATTGAGCTGAATACAGAATTTACTACATTGTATATGCTAATTGCTTCATACAGTTTTAGCAACCTATTCCTAAACATGTGCCACTCAGAGGACTAGGCATGAAAAGGGATCACATCAAACCAACACAGACAAACGGCCTTAAATTCACTATCATTTCTAACCATTCTATGTGTCGATTTCATCCTTAATATATTCTCATCAGTCAGACCAAGGAGGTTAAATGTGTATTTAACCTCCTTGGTCAGACCAATGATATTCTTAAAAGGCTCAATCATTTATAGAACATAACAGAGAGTTTGCTAATTGGCTACCTCGTTGAATCAGTCATGACTGAGGTGCCACATGACTTTGGAACATATGATCTGTTATGATAACATTCCATAGGATTAGCTTAAACGACAATTCAATGCAATTGAATGAAATGTACTGTGTTATACATGCATTGGTACAATTGCACTTATAATACAGACAGGTTACTGTAGTCCTGGAATACATAATCAATTGCTACTTATAAGAGACTATAAGAGACATTACACTGGGTGCCCATAACTGTGGATTAATGATACTACATGCGATATGTATTATCTTTAGCATGACAATTTTCTACTACATCTTCAATCTAGTAAAGAGCTATGCTTTTCATAGAATCTAAATCAGAGTCATTGCCATTGTAATAAACATATTTATGTCATGCCTGGGCCTGATACGGGTGTTCCGGACCGTGTGATAACTATCCGGATCACATAGGGTTCGGGAGGGTTATCACACAGGCTTCCATAGAATATTTCGAACGCATTTCGAACGCGCCGGTTGCGCGGCCGTCGGAAATTCGAATACCGGATTCGGAGATTGGAATCAATGTTGCTACAGTTTCTTGTTCGAGGACACAAAACTCCCTCAACTTCTGGCGCATTCCGCATTGAAATGTGTGTTTTCTCGGGTGGGTATGGCCAAGGTATGACATAAATAAAATACAACACGTTGTATTCCGCATCACCCTCGGTCCCAGCCCTCCCGCGGGTCGGATCGCCCTCCGGCCTACGGCCGTCGGGCGATCCGACCCGCGGTCGGGCTGGTACCTCGGGTGATACGGAATACCCCGTGTTGTATTCTATATTTATGTCATGCCTGGGCCTGATACGGGTGTTCCGGACCGTGTGATTACTATCCGTATCGCATAGGGTTCAGGAGTGTTATCACTCGGACTTCCATAGAATATTAAGAATGCAATTCGAGCGAGTTGATTGCACCGCCGCCGAAAATTTGAATACTGGATTCGGAAGTTGGAGGACACAAAACTCCCTCAACTTCTGGCACATTCCGCATTGAAATGTGTTTTCTCAAGTGGGTATATATAACATAAATGAAATACAACACAGTGTATTCTGCATTACCCTCGGTCCCAGCCCTACCACGGGTCGAATCCCCCTCCGGCGGTCAAGCTGATACCTCGGGTGTTACGGGATACCCCGTGTTGTATTCTATATATACATGTTCAGTGCACTAGAATTGAAATTGCAGTTTGGATTTCTAGGGTAAACTTGTACTAGCTGTTTGACAGACTTATTGTATTGGTTAACCCTCCATGCATTATAAAAAAGTAGGACTTGGTTGGTGTTGATATATAACTCCTCCATGCAGAAGCAGGTAATCCATTGCTGCATTATCAGCTTCTCTCTCACCCACTGTCATCTCATGTGTAGATATAGGCCATTGATGGTCTGCCTGGGTTGAATATCATCAGCACCTATAACAATGACAACAAAAAAGGTGAAGGATGGGTTGATAAAGACAATTGCCTTTTTCCTAGTGCTTATTGTTGCCACAAAAATGTATCTGTTTAGTATAACGTCTTATGACAACTATAAGGACCTAATAATATACTACAGACAGAAGTCTTGGCAACTTCAGCCTTTGACACATGTCCCTGTGACTGCTCACTCATCAAAATCACATTTCTGCTTTGTAAAGTAGACTGGTAAAGTTGTAAGTTTATCATTGTCAAAATATATGGGGTTGGTATATGTACTACCATGCCAATTTCAGGACAAACTAAAGTTAATTTACATGAAGCTAGGTCCCATTCCATACAAGAGACACGATAATTAAAGATTAATGAATAATAATTATAAAGAAAAATATTGTGACTTTGTTGAATGTTTGAAAATGTGCTCTTTCCTATGTGAAAAATCGCTCTTTCCCACAAATTTTACTTAAAATGGAATAAGATATTAGAGTTGTCGTGTACTGGTATGTGTGATAAATGAATACAGGAGAAAATATTTCATCTATACTGCCCATGGCTATAACACAAAACCAGCTGCCTTTGCATGCTTGTAAAGTTTGAAGTTAATTTACACTGAAGGGCAATTATACACTGAATGAATAAACAGAAACCGGTATGTGTTGATGGGTTTAGCATAATAAAAACAAGTCTTTAGAATTTTCAATGCAGATCAATTATGGGACATCCTACTAGTAACCACACCTGAACTTACATTTTTGTGACAATCATAGACTCTGTTCATAATCATAGCAGTATTTACCCGGACACAGAGGTTGATTCCTTTCAGGATTCCTGGTACTGGCTGGTAGGAATGGTAAAATCCAGAATAATCCTGACTTAAGTTCCCTGATCATAATGAATATCTGAATATCTTTCATCACATAGATAGTGATGGGATTCTTGTCCAAGGGTGAACCAGTACTGTGCTTTGTGCCAATTGCATCATGGACTATGTGTGGGAAATTTGTGGGAATGGATCATGTTTAGCTTTCCGAAAATACAACTGACTTTTAAAGGAAACTGTATGGATGGGAATAATCCAATAAATACCAGCTGAGGTTTAACAGGCGACCTCATCAGACTTAGGACGAGGCATGACATTTTTTTGTAGCAGGTAACAGTTCCAATGATTATTAAAAAAAAAAAAACTGAGTTTAACACTAAGAAAACATCTAACTGCAAGCCAATGGATACTGCACACCACATTCCTTTCTCGTTATTTTACCACAACCACGATTTTCTCACGAAGTGGAAAACTTGTCCTGTCATTTTCATTTTCTATCAATGTCCCTCTCTTTCTTCAATAGTTAGATATGTTGGGTTCTTGGAAAATGGCCCCAAGGATATTCATGGGGGTTTGGCCCCTAATGGAATTTCCCTGAGGAAAAGATGGGTCAATCTATGGGGTGGCTGGAGGGAAGGCAACTCATGATATTGCTTGGCCCGGGATTGGGGGGTGGGGGTGTGGATTGTGGTGGTGAGCAGACACATCATACTGCCAGTCAGGCCTACAGATTATAGTGGCTTTGTACCCGCACAAAAAATATTACCAACACAAGCATATGCATAAGTATACATTGCACAAGAACGCACAGACACACACAACACATTATAAACCAAATAAATGCATGTACTATCACACATACACACAAACACTATATATACAGTCTGTATTCCTGTATACAAGATGTGAGACATCTGTTTAAAATTTGTGGCATACAAAGGCTCATTTATTGCCTGGCCCATCAAACTTCCAGTTTTCTTTATTTTCCATTGTACACCCCCCCCCCCATTATATTCCATTGTGTACTTTGAATTTTGTTTATACAGTAATTGGTGGCTTTTTACTAGTATTGGTGGAGTTCTTACTGCAGCAACCAACCACCATCCTCTACCCCCATCCCTCCAAGCATTCCCCCAAGGCTTGAGCCAGTTTTTCTTCAAGGGAAATTTCATAAGATTAGCCAAACCCTGAAACCCCCATGCATAGCCTTGAGGCCTAGAAAAGGGACGCCCACCCCACTAGCCCAGCCCTAGGGTAACCACTTTTTT